>NC_089637.1:2471491-2722640 GCF_039881205.1 Euwallacea similis | reverse complement strand
TAATAGACAAATTTGGCCGATTTGAGCAAATTCCTTGATGAAACGATCGTTTCTGACCGATTTCGCTCGTTTCTGCCTGTTTTAGTAATTTTGGCACGTTTTCATCAATTTGGTTCTGTTTCCATCCAAAATAGACGGATTTGGCCGATTTGAGCAAATTCAGAGATGAAACGATCGTTTCTGACCGATTTCGCTCGTTTCTGCCTGTTTTAGTCATTTTGGCACGTTTTCATCAATTTGGTGCAATTTGAATCCAAAATAGACAGATTTGGACGAAATAAGCCAAATCGGTCGATTTGTGCAAATTCCTTGATGAAACGATCGTTTCTGACCGATTTCGCTCGTTTCTGCCTGTTTTAGTAATTTTGGCACGTTTTCATCCATTTGGTTCTGTTTCCATCCAAAATAGACAAATTTGGCCGATTTGAGCAAATTCCTTGATGAAACGATCGTTTCTGACCGATTTCGCTCGTTTCTGCCTGTTTTAGTCATTTTGGCACGTTTTCATCAATTTGGTGCAATTCGAGTCCAAAATAGACAGATTTGGACGAAATAAGCCAAATCGGCCGATTTGAGCAAATTCCTTGATGAAACGATCGTTTCTGACCGATTTCGCTCGTTTCTGCCTGTTTTAGTCATTTTGGCACGTTTTCATCAATTTGGTGCAATTTGAATCCAAAATAGACAGATTTGGCCGAAATAAGCCAAATCGGCCGATTTGAGCAAATTCCTTGATGAAACGATCGTTTCTGACCGATTTCGCTCGTTTCTGCCTGTTTTAGTCATTTTGGCACGTTTTCATCAATTTGGTGCAATTTGAATCCAAATAGACAGATTTGGCCGAAATAAGCCAAATCGGTCGATTTGAGCAAATTCAGAGATGAAACGATCGTTTCTGACCGATTTCTCTCGTTTCTGCCTGTTTTAGTCATTTTGGCACGTTTTCATCAATTTGGTGCAATTTGAATCCAAAATAGACAGATTTGGCCGAAATAAGCCAAATCGGTCGATTTGAGCAATTCCTTGATGAAACGATCGTTTTTGACCGATTTCGCTCGTTTCTGCCTGTTTTAGTCATTTTGGCATGTTTTCATCCATTTGGTTCTGTTTCCATCCAAATAGACAGATTTGGCCGAATAAGCCAAATCGGTCGATTTGAGCAAATTCCTTGATGAAACGATCGTTTCTGACCGATTTCGCTCGTTTCTGCCTGTTTTAGTCATTTTGGCACGTTTTCATCAATTTGGTGCAATTTGAATCCAAAATAGACAGATTTGGCCGAAATAAGCCAAATCGGTCGATTTGAGCAAATTCAGAGATGAAACGATCGTTTCTGACCGATTTCGCTCGTTTCTGCCTGTTTTAGTCATTTTGGCACGTTTTCATCAATTTGGTGCAATTTGAATCCAAAATAGACAGATTTGGCCGAAATAAGCCAAATCGGTCGATTTGAGCAAATTCCTTGATGAAACGATCGTTTCTGACCGATTTCGCTCGTTTCTGCCTGTTTTAGTAATTTTGGCACGTTTTCATCAATTTGGTTCTGTTTCCATGCAAAATAGACAGATTTGGCCGAAATAAGCCAAATCGGCCGATTTGAGCAAATTCCTTGATGAAACGATCGTTTCTGACCGATTTCGCTCGTTTCTGCCTGTTTTAGTAATTTTGGCACGTTTTCATCAATTTGGTTCTGTTTCCATCCAAAATAGACAAATTTGGCCGATTTGAGCAAATTCCTTGATGAAACGATCGTTTCTGACCGATTTCGCTCGTTTCTGCCTGTTTTAGTAATTTTGGCACGTTTTCATCAATTTGGTTCTGTTTCCATCCAAAATAGACGGATTTGGCCGATTTGAGCAAATTCAGAGATGAAACGATCGTTTCTGACCGATTTCGCTCGTTTCTGCCTGTTTTAGTCATTTTGGCACGTTTTCATCAATTTGGTTCTGTTTCCATCCAAAATAGACGGATTTGGCCGATTTGAGCAAATTCAGAGATGAAACGATCGTTTCTGACCGATTTCGCTCGTTTCTGCCTGTTTTAGTCATTTTGGCACGTTTTCATCAATTTGGTGCAATTTGAATCCAAAATAGACAGATTTGGACGAAATAAGCCAAATCGGTCGATTTGTGCATATTCCTTGATGAAACGATCGTTTCTGACCGATTTCGCTCGTTTCTGCCTGTTTTAGTCATTTTGGCACGTTTTCATCAATTTGGTGCAATTCGAGTCCAAAATAGACAGATTTGGACGAAATAAGCCAAATCGGTCGATTTGAGCAAATTCAGAGGTGAAACGATCGTTTCTGACCTATTTCGCTCGTTTCTGCCTGTTTTAGTCATTTTGGCACGTTTTCATCCATCTAGTGCAATTTGAATCCAAAATAAACAGATTTGGCCGAAATAAGCCAAATCGGTCGATTTGAGCAAATTCAGAGATGAAACGATCGTTTCTGACCGATTTCGCTCGTTTCTGCCTGTTTTAGTCATTTTGGCACGTTTTCATCAATTTGGTGCAATTTGAATCCAAAATAGACAGATTTGGCCGAAATAAGCCAAATCGGTCGATTTGAGCAAATTCCTGGATGAAACGATCGTTTCTGACCGATTTCGCTCGTTTCTGCCTGTTTTAGTCATTTTGGCACGTTTTCATCAATTTGGTTCTGTTTCCATCCAAAATAGACAGATTTGGCCGAAATAAGCCAAATCGACCGATTTGAGCAAATTCCTTGATGAAACGATCGTTTCTGACCGATTTCGCTCGTTTCTGCCTGTTTTAGTAATTTTGGCACGTTTTCATCAATTTGGTTCTGTTTCCATCCAAAATAGACAAATTTGGCCGATTTGAGCAAATTCCTGGATGAAACGATCGTTTCTGACCGATTTCGCTCGTTTCTGCCTGTTTTAGTCATTTTGGCACGTTTTCATCAATTTGGTTCTGTTTCCATCCAAAATAGACAGATTTGGCCGAAATAAGCCAAATCGGCCGATTTGAGCAAATTCCTTGATGAAACGATCGTTTCTGACCGATTTCGCTCGTTTCTGCCTGTTTTAGTAATTTTGGCACGTTTTCATCCATTTGGTTCTGTTTCCATCCAAAATAGACAGATTTGGCCGAAATAAGCCAAATCGGTCGATTTGAGCAAATTCCTTGATGAAACGATCGTTTCTGACCGATTTCGCTCGTTTCTGCCTGTTTTAGTAATTTTGGCACGTTTTCATCAATTTGGTTCTGTTTCCATCCAAAATAGACGGATTTGGCCGATTTGAGCAAATTCAGAGATGAAACGATCGTTTCTGACCGATTTCGCTCGTTTCTGCCTGTTTTAGTCATTTTGGCACGTTTTCATCAATTTGGTGCAATTTGAATCCAAAATAGACAGATTTGGCCGAAATAAGCCAAATCGGTCGATTTGAGCAAATTCAGAGATGAAACGATCGTTTCTGACCGATTTCGCTCATTTCTGCCTGTTTTAGTCATTTTGGCACGTTTTCATCAATTTGGTGCAATTTGAATCCAAAATAGACAGATTTGGCCGAAATAAGCCAAATCGGTCGATTTGAGCAAATTCCTTGATGAAACGATCGTTTCTGACCGATTTCGCTCGTTTCTGCCTGTTTTAGTAATTTTGGCACGTTTTCATCAATTTGGTTCTGTTTCCATCCAAAATAGACAGATTTGGCCGAAATAAGCCAAATCGGCCGATTTGAGCAAATTCCTTGATGAAACGATCGTTTCTGACCGATTTCGCTCGTTTCTGCCTGTTTTAGTAATTTTGGCACGTTTTCATCAATTTGGTTCTGTTTCCATCCAAAATAGACAAATTTGGCCGATTTGAGCAAATTCCTTGATGAAACGATCGTTTCTGACCGATTTCGCTCGTTTCTGCCTGTTTTAGTAATTTTGGCACGTTTTCATCAATTTGGTTCTGTTTCCATCCAAAATAGACGGATTTGGCCGATTTGAGCAAATTCAGAGATGAAACGATCGTTTCTGACCGATTTCGCTCGTTTCTGCCTGTTTTAGTCATTTTGGCACGTTTTCATCCATTTGGTTCTGTTTCCATCCAAAATAGACAGATTTGGCCGAAATAAGCCAAATCGGTCGATTTGAGCAAATTCCTTGATGAAACGATCGTTTCTGACCGATTTCGCTCGTTTCTGCCTGTTTTAGTAATTTTGGCACGTTTTCATCCATTTGGTTCTGTTTCCATCCAAAATAGACAGATTTGGCCGAAATAAGCCAAATCGGTCGATTTGAGCAAATTCCTTGATGAAACGATCGTTTCTGACCGATTTCGCTCGTTTCTGCCTGTTTTAGTAATTTTGGCACGTTTTCATCAATTTGGTTCTGTTTCCATCCAAAATAGACGGATTTGGCCGATTTGAGCAAATTCAGAGATGAAACGATCGTTTCTGACCGATTTCGCTCGTTTCTGCCTGTTTTAGTCATTTTGGCACGTTTTCATCAATTTGGTTCTGTTTCCATCCAAAATAGACAGATTTGGCCGAAATAAGCCAAATCGGCCGATTTGAGCAAATTCCTTGATGAAACGATCGTTTCTGACCGATTTCGCTCGTTTCTGCCTGTTTTAGTAATTTTGGCACGTTTTCATCAATTTGGTTCTGTTTCCATCCAAAATAGACGGATTTGGCCGATTTGAGCAAATTCCTGGATGAAACGATCGTTTCTGACCGATTTCGCTCGTTTCTGCCTGTTTTAGTCATTTTGGCACGTTTTCATCAATTTGGTTCTGTTTCCATCCAAAATAGACAGATTTGGCCGAAATAAGCCAAATCGGCCGATTTGAGCAAATTCCTTGATGAAACGATCGTTTCTGACCGATTTCGCTCGTTTCTGCCTGTTTTAGTAATTTTGGCACGTTTTCATCAATTTGGTTCTGTTTCCATCCAAAATAGACGGATTTGGCCGATTTGAGCAAATTCAGAGATGAAACGATCGTTTCTGACCGATTTCGCTCGTTTCTGCCTGTTTTAGTCATTTTGGCACGTTTTCATCCATTTGGTTCTGTTTCCATCCAAAATAGACAGATTTGGCCGAAATAAGCCAAATCGGTCGATTTGAGCAAATTCCTTGATGAAACGATCGTTTCTGACCGATTTCGCTCGTTTCTGCCTGTTTTAGTAATTTTGGCACGTTTTCATCCATTTGGTTCTGTTTCCATCCAAAATAGACAGATTTGGCCGAAATAAGCCAAATCGGTCGATTTGAGCAAATTCCTTGATGAAACGATCGTTTCTGACCGATTTCGCTCGTTTCTGCCTGTTTTAGTAATTTTGGCACGTTTTCATCAATTTGGTTCTGTTTCCATCCAAAATAGACGGATTTGGCCGATTTGAGCAAATTCAGAGATGAAACGATCGTTTCTGACCGATTTCGCTCGTTTCTGCCTGTTTTAGTCATTTTGGCACGTTTTCATCAATTTGGTGCAATTTGAAGCCAAAATAGGCAGATTTGGCTGAAGTAAGCCAAATCTGTCGATTTGAGCAAATTCCTTGATGAAACGATCGTTTCTGACCGATTTCGCTCGTTTCTGCCTGTTTTAGTAATTTTGGCACGTTTTCATCAATTTGGTTCTGTTTCCATCCAAAATAGACGGATTTGGCCGATTTGAGCAAATTCAGAGATGAAACGATCGTTTCTGACCGATTTCGCTCGTTTCTGCCTGTTTTAGTCATTTTGGCACGTTTTCATCAATTTGGTTCTGTTTCCATCCAAAATAGACGGATTTGGCCGATTTGAGCAAATTCAGAGATGAAACGATCGTTTCTGACCGATTTCGCTCGTTTCTGCCTGTTTTAGTCATTTTGGCACGTTTTCATCAATTTGGTGCAATTTGAATCCAAAATAGACAGATGTGGACGAAATAAGCCAAATCGGTCGATTTGTGCAAATTCCTTGATGAAACGATCGTTTCTGACCAATTTCGCTCGTTTCTGCCTGTTTTAGTAATTTTGGCACGTTTTCATCCATTTGGTTCTGTTTCCATCCAAAATAGACAAATTTGGCCGATTTGAGCAAATTCCTTGATGAAACGATCGTTTCTGACCGGTTTCGCTCGTTTCTGCCTGTTTTAGTAATTTTGGCACGTTTTCATCCATTTGGTTCTGTTTCCATCCAAAATAGACAAATTTGGCCGATTTGAGCAAATTCCTTGATGAAACGATCGTTTCTGACCGATTTCGCTCGTTTCTGCCTGTTTTAGTCATTTTGGCACGTTTTCATCAATTTGGTGCAATTCGAGTCCAAAATAGACAGATTTGGACGAAATAAGCCAAATCGGCCGATTTGAGCAAATTCCGTGATGAAACGACCATTTCTGACCGATTTAGCTCGTTTCTACCTGTTTTATTAATTTTGGCACGTTTTCATCAATTTGGTTCTATTTAAAACCAAATTGACAGATTTGGCCGAAATAAGCCAGTTATCTATGGTCCCGGACTATACACCAAAGGGAAGAAAATCTGACGCTAGACCTTTTTTCATATAAATATGGTTCCTGTATATGGGATAGTTTAGTCTTCAGTTTTCTAAAGTTATTTGTGATTATACCAGTTGATTTGAATAACCGGTTTATTCGAGTTCTATATCCCTTTTCCTTTTCTTTAAATAAAGTTTTAAAAAAATATAACTTCGTTATAAGAAAATATAACTGGCGCAGTCGGGAACGGATAATCTAACGGGCTCGTGTAGTAAGTGCTGTACGAACTAACCAGACGATACGGAACGAAACTACGTGAACAACCCTCAAGATTTTGAATTAATAGAAGCAGCCTACACCAGACTTACATAGCTAACCGGGCGTCGCTTCAAGATATGCTGAGGAAATTAATTATTATATTAGGGTAAGTACATTTGGGTTACTACAAATTTATGACAGACATTGAGGAGCTATCTTGCTATATAGTCACCTTAAGTTTTATAGAGCAAAATATTGATCCTGCTTCACAAGAATCGGAAGCGCATAAATTGGGTAAAATGGCTGAATTTAAACCCGAATATTTGTACTGCATTCCTCAATTTGATGGGAACCCGAACGACCTAGAGAGATATTTGAGCGTGTGCCAATCAATGATCAACACCTTTTACAGTTAAGTTTCCAGAATATATACTTACTAAATTGTATAATTGGGAAGCTCACTGGTAACGTAAAATTAGTTTTAGGCACATAAAACGTCAATAATTAGGCGAAATTGAAAGCAATACTAAACAGGCATTTCGTAGATCAAAGAGACGAGGCTTGTTTAAACCGCGATCTAGCAATGTTAAAGCAGCGTAATTATGAAAACCCTGAACAGTTCTATGACAGGATTCTCCATATTCTGAATTTAATTTGCTCCTATACGAATACGCATGAAACTACCGAATAAGCAAAAAGTTTGAAAAAGAACCATTTGTTCTAAAACTGCTCCCATAGCAAAATCTGATGCATCTACTGTTAAAGAAAGTGGGGCTGATGAACTGGGGTGATTTAATGTAGCAGCGATTGCTAAATCGTACTTACATTCATTGAAAGCATTCACAGTTTCGTCAGTCCAGTTGATTGGTGTTTTGTCATTTTTCTTACAGTTTTTGTGTAAGTCATGAAGAACACTTTGGTGATGTGCAGCGTGAGGTAAGCATTTTCGATAAAAATTGAGCATTCCTAGAAAACGTCTGAGATCTGAAATTGATTTAGGAAGAGGATAGTTTGAAATGGTGGATACCTTTTCAGGAAGGGGAGAAGAACCCTTTTCAGAAACTTGGTATCCGAGAAATTGAACTTGATGTTCGCCAAAAACACATTTGTTTAGGTTTATTGTCAACCCATATTGATGGAGACGTTTGAAAATTATTTTGAGATGCTCTTTGTGCTGAGCTTCGTTTGTTGATACAATTAGGATATCATCTATATATGAAAAACAGAAATCCAAATCTCCAAGTACTTCATTGATGAAGCGTTGGAATGATTGTGCTGCGTTTTTCAATCCAAATTGCATCCTTGTAGATTCGAACAATCCAAAAGGTGTGATTATGGCTGTTTTTGGAATGGATTCCTCTTCAACTGGAATTTAATGATATGCTCTGATGAGGTCAATCGTAGAAAAAATTGTTTTTCCTTCGAGAAAATAAGAAAAGTCATGTAAATTGGGGACTGGATATTTGTCTACCACAGTAATTGAGTTGAGTCTGCGATAGTCTCCAACCGGTCGCCAATCGGAAGAGTTTTTCTTGGGAACCATATGGAGAGGGCTGGCCCAAAGACTATTTGAAGGATGACAAATACCTAAGTTAATGAGGTGTTGAATTTCTTGTTTTGCCAATTTAAGTTTTTCTGCTGAAAGGCGCCTAGGTTTGGAAGAGATGGGGAAACCTTCTGTGAGAATAGTGTGAAAGGTGCTATGTTTTAGTGATGAGGGAGTAGATGAGAATTTTGTAATTTCTGGAAATTGAACCAAAATGTCAAAATATTTGCATGAAGAAGAAATTGCATGAACTGATGATGTAGAAAGACAAGAAATTTTACCATTGTTTGCCAGGTTAGTTGTGCTGTCGATAATTCGTTTACTGCCCAAATCTAGTAATATATTAAAATAGTGAAGAAAATCAACTCCAATAATCGCGTGATTTGTTTGTGCCACAATAAAATTCCATGTAAATGTTCTTCGGAGACCTAAACTAACTGTAAGAGTCTTGGTCCCGAAGGTGGAAATACGTGTGTTGTTGGCCGCAAATAAGGTGTATTGAGATTGATTTTGTTGTATTTGAAAAGATTTGGGTAACAACGAAACTTCAGAACCAGTATCTATAAGGAAATGAATATCAGTTAAAGGGTCTTTGATAACTATCCTGTGACTAATTATATTAATGTTTTTTTGTCTATCTTCATTGGTGTTCGTGGTGATCTTCACTTGGCAGTCCTTTGTACCCGCGCCATCTGCTGCCCACGACGACGCGATTGTTAGTTTTCCTTCTTGTAGTCACAAGGAGATA
This sequence comes from Euwallacea similis, assembly GCF_039881205.1. Classification (NCBI taxonomy): domain Eukaryota; kingdom Metazoa; phylum Arthropoda; class Insecta; order Coleoptera; family Curculionidae; genus Euwallacea; species Euwallacea similis. The sequence goes on along the minus strand of NC_089637.1, from coordinate 2,713,646 downwards.
CACACTTGCGAGCTTTTTCTTGGTAATTTTGATGGTACCAGCATCATGAAGAATTTTGAAGATCTCTGCTGGGTGAATTGCGTCGAAATTTAGAAGATCTTAATTTTGAATGGGATCTGATTTGCCTCTCTAATTTTTCCAAACGTTTAGTGATGTGCTTGAATTCTTCTGGGGATATATTTTTGTTGATTTCATTGAGACTGCTTGTGCATACCTCTGACTTGATTTGGGAAACTTGGGGAAACTCTATATCAGCAATTTTATCGGCTAAATTCGCCACTTCTGATAATGGTAAGGAACATGTCGTTAAAATGGTCTGCATATTGTGAGGTAATCTCTGCATCCAAAGAGTTCTCAACATCTCTTCTTGAAATAAAAAACCTCCTAAGCTGTTCATTTCGGATAGAAGTATGGAAGGCTTTTTGTCTTCGAGTTGGAGTTGCAAGAAAAGTTTCTTATACTTTTTTTCTTGTGATTCTACGAGGGCATCCAATACTTTTCGACAAAGGGTTTGGAACTTGTTGTTCATGGGAGGTTTAATAACTAGATCTCTAACACAAATCAAACTTTCTGTGTCCATAATTCCGATAGTAGTGTGGAATTTCAAGTCGTCTGAAGTCACTCCATTGATAAAAAATTGTGATTCCAATTGTGAAAACCACAATTCTGAATCTGTTCTACTAAATGGTGGAGCTTTAATAAAGATTCGAGCTTCTTGATCCATAGAGGGCTCGACGATGTTAGCTTCTGGCTGGATCGTTCTAGAATATGGCATGATTGGATGAGATAGCTTGTGTTCTAGAGGGTTGACGCGTTGAGTTCTGTCGGGGTCACCAATTGTCCTTTTGGTTAAAAGATGTTGACGATAACGAATGTAGTAAAGAACTGTTTTTATTTAATCTTGACAACTACTTAAATAAACTATTTTGACGAAAAGTAACTATTCACAAATACTCTAAAAAATAATAATAATTGGTGGTTTGCCAGACCTATCTATGACAACAACCAGATTATAATACACCTATAAATAAACTAATTATTAACAATTAAAAGGGAACAAATAAGGAAGTAAATCAGGTACTCACAATCAGCACCTGGCCTAAATTACGTGCACCACAAACTTATATATATATATTATATTATATATATATATATATATATATATAATGAAGTTGCTCTAAAAACGTTCCTGTCAAGGCTTAAGGAACCCCTGGGTACAAATATTAGGTGCATGAGACCACGTAACCTTCCACAAATACTTCAATAAGCCTTTTAATGTGACTTTCAATGCCAGCAATATAGCATTGGGAGCGGTCCTGTCACAAGGACCGATCGGACAGGACCTGCCCATAGTCTACGCATCCAGGACATTGAACAACTCCGAACAAAAATATTCGACAATAGATAAAGAATGCCTTTGCCTTGTCTGGGCAACTAAATATTTCAAACCGTACTTGTTCGGAAGGAAATTTAACATCATCACAGATCACAAACCATTACAGTGGTTATTTAACTTGAAGGATCCTTCATCGAAACTATTAAGATGGAGAATAAGATTAGAGGAGTACGACTACGACATTGTATACAAAAAAGGAAAGAGCAATACAAACGCAGACGCATTAAGTCGGATCGAGATTTACACGAAAGAAACCAACAGATTCTCCGAATTGGTTAAATATATGGAAGAGTTCAATAAGTCATTACAAGAAGAAACCGATAGGGAAGCCGAACCCTCGAATGACCAGTTATCGGTAATTGCGAACCCAGACTTGAAACAGAATTAGATTCTTAACGAGGATATTGAAGTAGAGATGGCTCATACTAACGAAGAACAAAACCCAATAGTAGGAGTATCGATCATGGAAGGAGCAGTGAACTATGGAGCCAACCAGATTTTTATATCGCGGGTATTTCTAGCAAAGTCGAAATTAATCACCCTTTTTGGAAAAAAAAGCGATATATTCTACAAGTCTTAAGGGATAACATGGAATACGATGTGATGAAGTTTATCAAGGATAATATCGCCCGGAAAAATTGTATTCGATTTATTTCGAAAACCCTGACATATACTCTGAATTTTGTGAGACAGTACGGAAAAACTTCAGATGGCCGTCATTGAAGTTCAGGAAATGCAGAGTAAAGTTAGTTGATGTTATAGATGATGACGAAATACAAGAAGTCATTAAGGCATATCATGAGGGGAAGACTAACCACAGGGGGATTGAAGAAACCGAGCAGAGGATAAAAAATAAGTATTATTGGCCTAACTTAAAATTAACCATACAAAGCTACATTAGTCATTGCGAAATCTGTCAATGAAGTAAGTACGAAAGAAACCCGGTGAAAATGGAACTAAACATAACCCCAACGGCAACAAAACCTTTCGAAATAATCCACATCGATACTTACACCTTGAAAAAATGAAAATTCCTGACTATAATAGATAGCTTTTCTAAGTACGCCCAAATCTATCCTCTCAACTCCCTGAATACACCGGAAGGCATGATTCACAAATGTTTGTCTTCACGTCTACTACCTCTATTAAAAGAAAATTATATTAATTTCTCCTTAAAAAAATCACACTTGAAAACCTACACCGGTTTTTTGCTAGGCACTTGAATGAGAAATTATTTTTTTCTCGAAAACGGCCACTTGGGCAATAAAAGACTAAGAGGCCTTTTTTGTTAAGAATTGATGGAATATTAAGAAAAAAATATTCATATTAAAAAAAGTCAGTGTCGTGCCATTTTTTAAATTAAAAACATCCCTTTGAATGGCCGCACGGACGCCACTGGTGTAGGTGGAAATGGTCTGCATACTCCAGAACAGACACATTTATCCCGCTATAGAATGTCCCAAATTTCATAGCCGCATCTCAAACTGTTTTTGAAATATTAAAAAAATATTTTAAAAAAAGGTATTAAACACCCTGTATCTTGGAGACGAAGCGATTTCGGATCTAACTTTATTTGTTCTAAATATTTGTTTTTATGAGCTCTACAACCCCTGAAAGCTTGTCGGTATATTTATGAAACACCCTGTATACAGGGTGATTCACGTAACTGTTTCAAAAGAAACTTTTGTACTTGTAACTAATTTAAATTTTTCATATTTGGGGGTTAAACTAATATAGATACACTATACTTTTTTTAAATATTTTGAAAGTCATATCACTTCCGGTTATACCGGAAGTCGAGGTCAACTTCCTTATTTCAAATGGAACACCCAGTATATTTTTGCATATTTGGAATCTAGGGATTAAGCTGATTAAATTCTTATCAAGCACTCCTATACCTAAACCTAAGCGTTTTAAAAATATTTTAGTTTAAAAGAAACATCTTTCTAAAACACCATTTTTATAAAATTTTAAATTCTCAGGTATTATTGAAGCTGGCTTTACGAAAATTTGCTGACATATGATATGGTAGATTAGGTTAATTTGAAAAGTTTTTATAAGTATCATATAGGGTGTCCAAAAAAACACGTCATATTTAAAGAACTTTGATAGCAAAAAGTCGCTTATTTCAAATGGAACACCTCCTATATTTTTATATGTCTAGAATCTAAATTTAATTCTAAATCGATTACTATCAAGCATCCCTATACCTAAAATTAACTCTTTTGCTCTAATTTGCGATTTTTTAATATTATACAGTAATTATTCTAAATATCTTAATTGGCTTTGAAAAGAACATGGCTGCTTCCTGTAAAATGCGTTAATGTAATTATCAATTCAATAAGTTCGCTCAGCAGTTTAGAATCGTGAACTTTAATAATACTTATTCCAATAGTGAAATACAGGGTATCCCGGAATTAGGTGTCAATAATTTACAGGAGGGTTAAACTTTTGAAAATAGGACGACTGAACCAAATAGTGATAGGTCAAAAATGTATACTAACGGAGCTAGTGCCCTTCGAAGGTACTCCTTTGGAAATTGATTATTTAGAATATCTGTGGAACCGTTAAAGATAATTGAACGCAATTTAATATATACTGCGTGACAAAGAAAGGTAAACACCCATTGAAGATAATTTTATTTTGATAATTTTTTTTGTACGTGTTCAGTACCACATACTTATTCAATGATTACATTTTCAGCAAGATCAGAGGAAGAACTTCATTTTTTTTTTCAATAGTGTGTTGAGCATCCACGGTTCCTTATACAATCATTGATACGCCTGGGCTCGGATCTAATAAGATTGTCAATGTCTTCTTGAGGTATCTCATTCTAGGCAATCTGAACTTCATGAGTAAGGGCTGCTAAAGTCTGTGGAGGGTGCTGTAAATTCAACAGTCTGCGGCCAATCATGTCCCAGACATGTTCAATAGGAGACAGATCCGGCGATCGAGGTGGCCAGGGTAAACGGTTGATTTGATGTTGATCCATGAACGTTATTGTTTGCCTAGCAACATGAGGTCTAGCATTGTCTTGCTGGAAAATAGCGTTCGGGATAGTTCGAAAATATGGAATCACATATGGCTCGAACACTTCTTGGATATAGCGTTGGGCAGTCATGTTGCCTCTAATGAAAACTAGGGGTGACCTGCTACCATATGCGATAGCACCCCATACCATAACGCCTACAGTACGGTGGACATGACGCTCTCTGTCAAATTGTGGATCTCGCCTTTCACCCCGTCGCCTTCTCACCCTTGCCCGACCGTCGTTCATCCCCAGACAGAAGCGGGATTCATCACTAAAGATCACCTGAGTCCATTCTTGGTCCCACTGAATCCTCTCTCTACACCATTGTAAGCGGTTAGATCGATGTTCTCGAGTGAGAGGCAGCACCCAATGCGGACGATAGGACAAAAGGCCAAAACTTCGTATTCGGCGATATACTGTACGCATACCAACCCTATTCCCGTGTTCTTCAAACTAATGATTTGCAATAGCTCGACTGCTGCTAAATCGGTCTCTAAGAGCCAAAAGTCGCAATCGACGATCTTCGCGCTCTGTGGTTCCTCTGAGTCGCCCAGTGCCTCTGGCTCTGTGCCCACGGCCTTCCTGAGTCCACGATTGGTAACACCGCACTATGGTTCCTAAGGATCTGTTAGTTCTTCTAGACATTTCTCTGACCGACAGACCTGCTTCGCGCAACCCAACAATCCGCCCCCTCTCAAAGTCATTGAGCTCTAAGGATCTGTTCAATTCTACGCACTCTAGGCATAATGAGTAAAAACTATGACCGATTGCAACACACTTCACAAAAGTTGCGATGCAAATGTGAACAAAAATGTTTAAACAAAATTTAATTTTTTTAAGGAACGACCCATGGAAACCAAAAAAAAAATTAACAGATAAACTTGAAATTTTGATCATTTCTTTCTTTTTTTAGATAAGTCAACATGCAAAAAATTATCAAAATAAAATGGTTTTTAATGGGTGTTTACCTTTCTTTGTCACGTAGTATATCTACATAAAATTTTATGCTAAATTTGATGCTGATATTCATTTGTTAACAAATACGTCAGTAGCGTGCGCTTAGGGGGAGGGGCATAGGGTATTTTTATCTAACTTTTTTGTACGTCATCTATCGACAACTTTAACCCCAAATAAAAGTTATTTGAACTTTTTTACACAAATAAGGTCCTTTTATTGCAAGTCGCTATTTCTTACCATTTTCGAAATAATGGCACTTAAACATTTCTCTGCATGACTGAAACTGATGCGTCTATTTAAATTAAAATTGGCAGATTGTGCGACTTTATTATTATTATTATTATTATTCTTAGTATTGTTAATATTATTTTCCAATCAAAATGTTTTTACAAAATACCAATGAACATAACTAGTTAACATAAAATACAATGATTGATTATAAAATATGCTAACATCATAGTATTTTTGGAAATTCTATCACTAGTGAAATAGTCATACTTATTAATACTAATATTCAAAAAGAAGAGATAATATTATTGTTTATTTATAAATAATAGATTTTGGTCTGAGAGCCGCTAAATTCCTTTTATTTGAATTTCCAATTTTTCTGTAATGTTATCGTATTTTATTAACACAATCATCATAAATAAATTATTGTCATTGTTTCTGCTCTAAAAATTGTTCGAAAACATTTCTGTTTTCTCTTATGCATAAGCGTGCTCTTCTTGTGTTAGGTTGTGTAGTATGAAATGAGTAGAATTGAATTGAAACTTTAGTCATTTTTTTTTCATATGAAATGTTTTTATTGTCAATCGAAATATGCACCACCATTATCAATACACTACTGCCATTTAACGGGAAGTTCATTGATTCCCCTGCTGTAAAAGCCTGCAGGCCGGGAGTCGATAAACTCTTGGAAGGCAGCTTTGACAGCCTCGTCGGAGTTGAATGTTTTCCCTACCAAGAAGTTATCCAAATTTTGAAAGAAGTGGTAATCAGTGGGTGCTAAGTCGGGTGAATACGATGGATGACGAAGAGTTTCCAATTCCAACTCCTGTAGCTTGGCCCAGGTGACTTGTGCGGTGTGGGGCCGAGCGTTGTCGTGCAACAATAGCGGTGTGCTTCGATTGACTAATCTTGGCTGCTTAACCGTCAGTTGCCTCATAATTTCGGTCAGTTGTCGGCAGTAGACATCAGCCGTAATCGATTCACCAGGTTTCATGAAGCTGTGATGGATGACACCTGCGTTGGACCACCAAACAGACACCATAAGCTTCTTTTGATGAAGATTTTTTTTCGCACAATGTTTTGGTGGTTCATCTTCCAACCACCACGATCCAACCACTGCGATGAACGTCTGGTATTGTCATATAGGATTCATTTCTCATCACAAGTAACAATCCGATTCAAAAATGGATCGTTATTATACCGGCACAACAAAGAACAACAAAGAACAAGCTTCGAGACGTCGTTCTTTCTGTATGTCGCTCAACTCATGCGGTACCCACTTGTCCAGCTTTTTCACCTTACCAATTTCAGCCAAATGAGTCAATATTGTTTTTTTGGTTACACTGAATATTAACGATAATTCGCTTGCACTTTGACGTGGATTCACTTCCACCACGACTTTCAGATAATCGTTATCCACTTGAGTTTCAGGTCGTCCACGTGGTTCATTTGTTAGGTCAAAATTGCCAGAACGAAATTTCATGAACCAACGAGATACTGTTTGCTGTGAAGTGACTTCAGTACCAAACACATCATTAATATTGCGAGCCGTCTGAGCTGTTGTGGTTCCACGGTGGAACCCATATTTCATTAACACACGAATTTCACTATTTTGCATGGCTGCACAAAAATTTTTGTAAAAATAAAAGTTTTCAATAATTTTTAACACTTTAAACTCTGATCGAAAGAGGAAGAATGTGCCTTTTCCACATAAAAAAGTCAAGTCCAAATATAGATTTAGAGTGAAGTTATTCGCGGTTGAATGTGGCATTTCGAGAATCTACTCATTTCATACTACACGACCTAATAAAACAAATTGAGAATATCAGCGTTTGTGTATTCTTTCATTTTGATCGAAAGTTTCACTTTAATTTTACAACAGCCACCGAAAAACAAAAACGTGCAATGCAAGTAATAACTGTCATTATTTCTTTTCCATGGCCAACTACGCGAAGAATAAAAATTTACCAGAGTGAATATGTACTACTAGTTTCACATAAACTTAATTATTTCGAAAATGGTTTGGTATAGGTATGGGTAACCCTAATACAGTTCGATAGAGAATTACATTTTCTACTTGATACTGCTTAAAGTTATAGGGTGTCCCATTTAAAAAAAACGACTTTTGCAACTTCAAAAATGTAAATGTTAGGAGTTGAATTTTGGACACCCTGTATAATACTAAGCCATATAACTAGTGAAAGTGTGAACCTAAGACTATGTATTGACATTCTGCAAAATATGGATATTATGTCTGTAATAACTGCGGAGATATGCAATTTTAAATTTGGCCATTACAGAGGCATATTTTTAATTCAAGGTCAAATATCCTAAAAACGGTAAGAACTAAGTATAGGACATTATACAGAAAATGTACTTAAAATATTATGAAGAATCTAAAAATAAAATAATATACTGGGGGTTCTATTTGAAATAAGCAAGTTACAGCTATTTCCGGTTAAACCGGAAGTGACAGCAAGTTGAAACTATTAAAAAAAAAAGTATATATCAAACTTAATATAACTCCAAATTTTCAAATTCGTATCACTTTTAGATCCTAGTAAACTTCTAATGAACGGGTTATGTGAATAACCCTTTATAGTAAACGCCAAACTAAAAGTTTCGCACGTCATCAAAGTTTTATGTCACGCTGTCCTACGCTGTTGCCAGACTTCAGAACAAATCTTTGAGGCGATATAATTTGTTTCAGGACAGACAATCGTAAGATTTAATAAAAAAATGTTTTTAATTAAAGACTTTTATTATTGTGTGAGTAAATAAAACTCGGTCTAACTTATAATAATACTTATACTTTTTATTGCACACGTCGGAGAGGCACAAGAATTGTTTGACTTTTCCATACCTTTTTTTACTTTACCATACCTTTAAAACTTTTTTTACTCTTATTATTTTTGCATATGACCAACAGTTGGCGTAAAAAAAATAAAAATCGTTTTTCTTATCCTATTAGGCATCTTTTCTACATATACCAAGAATGTGCTGGCGACCATTTTGAACATTTGATGTGAATTTTATTATTATCTGGGGGATTTGATACAGTTATTTCAATTTGTTCATATTGCTAATAACTGATTAAATTATTTATTTCTCAATTTTTGCTTTTAATTCTTGGTTAGTTAAATATCGATTTCATCTTTTAGACCTAAACTTAAGAAAAATAAGAGAGGCGCAATTTGGACGATTTTGTTGACAACACCAACATTCTCTACATAACAATCGCTTGCTGCATTTATCACTAAACGCTGATGAAAAGATGCCTAATAGGGTAAGAAAAACGATTTTTTTTACGCCAACTGTTAATTATATGCAAAAATGATAAGAGTAAAAAAAAATTGTTAAATTATGTGTAGTATTAAAAAAAAAGTTTTATCGAAATCGGCTATTGCAGAAAAAAGTTCTGAAAGAAATAAAATTAGGAGTTGCTGAGGAGTTAGTCCTCCAGGAACGTGAATCACAGAAGAAACATTACCAAAAAATAGAGTTGAACTAGCTGATAATGGGTACCAAAATTGAAATTTGTAAGTGTTACCATTTTTAAGAAAAAAGAGAAAAACGATTATGTTCCGCCATTTTGAAACTCCAATATCTCGACAAGAAGGACCCAAATTGAAAAATTTCATACGAAGGTCCCCCTCTAAAATGGCTGGTAGAATACCCTGTTAAAAGATTTGACCATCATTCCGAAACACCCTGTATAAATATTCGGATATAACGAACAAGTTGTTCAGTAACCAAATATCAAACGAGTCGCCGTCAGGCGGTCGAACTGCAAAAGAAATTTCGACGCCTTGAAACTTATATTGTTGTTTTTTAAGAATTCAGCAAACCTTAGAATTGCATTTTATTATAATATAAATAAATTAGGAATAGGAAATACTAAGTATTACAGTAATGACTGGATAATCCGAATAGAAAGATTGTAGACCGTGTTCACATTACCCAAACTTTCGGATTATATAGTTATTTTGAATTTTGGGCAGATTTTAATAAAAATGTGTACAAGTAAATAAAATTACACATACACATGCAATTTATACTCATTAGTTAGTATATTTCTAAAGAAATGAAAATAATACATATATTAACAAAGAAATGAAAATATATATGAAATGGTAATTATGTAGAAATTTTTACAAACTTATCCAAAGTACTTTGAATCAAATTGTTGGTGTTTAAGTGAATAACTTTCTATCTCACATTCTCCTCAGGAACATCACTTCATTTATTGAAAGAGCATTTTCTTCAGCCCAGTGCAGGCAAGTATCAAAAGAAGCAATCGCTACTTCAGGGGATATTTTTGGTGAAGTTTCTCTTTCATCTTTATCGTCAGAGTTTTCATTTCTGCATGTAACGTTTGCAATAATTTATTCATCATCCAAAAAATCAGTTTCTAAATTATGTTCTTCATCACCCCTCGCCCATTTTCAGTTTCATCGATTGTCTCATTGGCACGATTTACTCGATTGACTAATTCGACCAGCGTAAGTTCTATCTCTCTAAACTTGCTCAAACTGATCAAATCCTCTTCACTCCAACCGTCATTATCATCAGTTTCAGTGATAGGCATTAATTAGTGCTATGATTTTTTAATTAACTTTTTGACCACTTGTGCCCAACATTCGGCTAACAAAAAGACTGCATCCTCCAGCGAAAAGTTTTTCAAATATTTGACGATGACGTCATCTTCTTGCAAAATAATTTCTTGTAATTTTTTTTCTGTACGCAATTTTTACGTTTTCGATAACATTCTGATCCATAGGCTGAATTAGGGCAGTACAGTTGGGTGGTAAAAACGTTACAGTGATTAGTGACCAATTCTGTACCGAGCTTGTGAGCTGAGGCATTAACCAAAATTAAAAGTGCTTTTTTGAGCAAATTTCTTTTTTCCAGATGTTTTTTTATACTAGACACAAATTCCATTCGAAACCATTCGTTGAAAATGTCCCGATTGACCAGCCGCTCTTTTAATGGCGATAAATAGAGGAAGACTGATATTTTTAAACGGTCTAGGATTTTTTGATTTTCCTATGACTAGTAACGGTAATTTATGAATGCCACTTGCATTTGCACAAAGCATAAACGTGATTCAATCCTTGCTTGTTTTACGACCCGGTGATCCTTTTTCATCTGCGTGAACCAGTGTTTTGTCCGGAAGACACCGCCAATATAGACCAGACTCATCCGCATTGTATATTTGTTCTGGATAAAGATCAAGTTCTTCTATTTCACGTTTAAGTTTAACACGAAACGGTTCTACAGCATTTTCATCATTTGACGGTTTTTCGCCAGTAATTTTTAAGGATCGAATTCCAAAGCGTTGCTTGAAGCCTTGCAGCCATCCTTTACTGGTTTCAAAAATAACTGGGGCACCATACTTCACTTCTGTGAAGAAATAACGAGCTTTCTCAATGACCAAAGCTTCAGAAATTGGTGTATGTCGTGCTCTTTGCTATAAAAACTAGGTACAGAAAGCTTCTTTTACATTGGAAAATTTGGCTTTACACATTTTTTTTTTCGATTTCCATATCTCTTTTCAGTGCGCGACACATGGCGAAAATTTTTTCTTTTTTTTTTGATATCACATATAGTGGATTTTCCTACATTATACCGAACTGCAAGACTTGATAATGAGCACCCCGATTCCAATTCACGCAAAATTTCAGCTTTTTGTTCTAATTTTAAAGTATTATATTATATTTTCTTTTCGAAGGCATGATAAGCTTTGCACACAAACACAAAGAACACCACGTGTCATAATAAAGTGGTCATTTATACTGGCAAAATGAAAAATAAGAATTCGGATTATAGATATCGTTCGGTCGTTTGGATTACGGAGTCGTGCGAATTATAAATGGGTCGGATTATACAGACATTACTGTAGTAGGGTTTTATTGTTTAAGTTGCTAATTAATATTATATTATAATGTAATTAAATTGGGAGTAGAAAGTACTGAATATAAGAAGTTATAGTGTATTACCATTAAAGTCGTTAATCAGTATTATCTATGTTGGATTTCTGGTAAAAATCAATCATATCCAAAATTCAACAGTCTTTATGTCTTTTTCTAATTTACTAACTGGAAAAGTTAAGTTTATTAAAGGCCGTGTATGGTTAAGGGATCAATTCGGCCCCCACGGGCGATCGATCTGAAATTTTTACCAATTGTCCCTACCACTCAAAGGACTTACCACATAAAATTTCAACTTCCTAAGTCTCACCATTGAAGGGTAGGACGGGGTTGAGGGTGAAAACTTTAAAACGCCATATCTCGGAAACTATTCATCGTACAGCGTGGGGCAAAATGGTGTGTCCTTCAGTAAACACCTTCTTATTTTCGTATACTTATAGATTTATCGGTTGATGCCAAAGGGCCGAAATCTCAAAAAAAAAAAAAATTTTTGGTGATTTTAGAGGAGTTGGCACTTTGGTACACTAACCATTTTTGCATACTGTATAGAAGGCCTCTAAAAGTATCTACTCACGTTGAATCAAATTTGTACAAAATTCAGTATTTGAGATATAGCGATTCAAAGTATACGTAGACCACGATGCAAAAAAACAGTATTTATCGCAATAAATTATTTTTTCTCACTTATGGCCTTAGTATACCTGTACACATAGCAATAAACTATCGTGCCTAGTGGTGTATATATTTACTTGGCAATTTTCGATTCGTTTTTCGCAGTTTTTTAAAAGGCCGTGTAAGTTTAAGGGGTCAATTCGGCCCCCACGGGCGATCGATCTGAAATTTTTACCAATTGTCCCTACCACTCAAAGGACTTACCACATAAAATTTCAACTTCCTAAGTCTCACCATTCAAGGGTAGGACGGGGTTGAGGGTAAAAACTTTAAAACGCCATATCTCGAGAACTATTCATCGTACAGCGTGGGGCAAAATGGTGCGTCCTTCAGTAACCACCTTCTTATTTTCATATACTTGTAGATTTATCGGTTGATGTCAAAGGGCTGAAATCTCAAAAAAAAAAACTTAGGTGATTTTAGAGGAGTTCGCACTTTGGTACACTAACCATTTTTGCACACTGCGTAGAGGGCCTCTCGAAGTATCTACCCACATTGAATCAGATTTGTATCAAAATCAGTATTTGGGATATAGCGATTCAAAGTGTACGTAGACCACGATGCAAAAAAACAGTATTTATCGCAATAAATATTTTTAAAAAATTTCTCACTTATGGCCTTAGTATACTTGTACACATAGCATTAAACTATTGTGCCTAGTGGTGTGTATATTTACCTGGCAATTTTCGATTAGTTTTTTACAGTTTTTTAAATTATTTTTCATGTGGGATTCTAAGGTCAAATAGATCTAACCCTTTTGCATATATGTAAAAACTTCTCTATTTTTACGACAAAGTCGAGGTACGATCAGGAAATCTTTGAGTTGTATATAGTGATAGTGCTAATATTATTAATTAGGTTAGGCCTGTTAGTTTAAGATGAAAGAGTTTTGAGGGGGTTGATGTTGCCCCTATAGGACGCCTATGTATGTCGCAACCTGGTTAGAACTATTTTCGTCAATTAAGAGGGTTTCGCAATCGTTATCTTCATGCGATTCTTATATTTTATGATTAACGTCTAACCACCCTTTATCGGTACTTGTGAGAAAGGATAGCCGCCCTTTGTCGGCATTTATGGAAATGCACCGATCAAGTGTTATCAGTACCACGGTAACGTCGCAGGTGGTGTCATAAGTCGGTAATTGCTTTCTAGCCAGGGTACGACACTGTTTAATTACCCTTAGTTTAGTATTTAAGAGCGCCCCGAAGCTGGAGAGCTCTCTCTTTCTTTCGAGTGGCTCACCAGAACTATTATCCGCAAGTAGAATTCAAAGTGTATCCGTTAATATCAATAAACCCTATTGTTAAAACCCTAGACAACGTTGGAAAAACCTACATTTATTTTAAATTATGGAATCTAATGATTCATTACCTTCCACATCAGCGTCGCTGAATGTTAAGTGTGTGATTTGTTCACGTGCCTTGAGAAAAGTGCCTGGAAAGGCAAAATGTATCAACACTCATGAAGACGTCCGTTTATATTCAAAAGTATTCTGTGTTGCAGTTCAACAGAATCGCACCGTGTGCGGATATTGCCGCATTTCCTTTTATAAAAAGCAAAGAATGCTGGTCCCAATTCAGCAAAACGCTGGACTTCCTAATGACATCTCTAAAAATCCTGTGGTGGAAGAGTCGATTCAGATTAATATCAACGAGAATAGCGATGATTCCGATACAGACGATACACGTGATCCTGAAGTTAAATATAATTTAACATCTAATGAACAGGCCGAAGAATTAGTTAGTCTGGAAATCGATCGCACCGTTGCAACTCACAAATATTGCATCATTTGTGGTGGTAATACAACTTCCAATTTAATTTTGATTCCCGAGAAGGCTCGTTGTCAGAGTTACGCAAAGAGAAAACTGTTTATTCCAATTGGCGATAGATGCTGTAGAAGTCACATAATTTTCGACTCATTTTTTGAGGAAGATTTAATGAAGATCAAGGTATATTCAAATATTTCTGAAATCACATCGAAAGAGCTCTCTTGCATGATGGAAAACTTAGCGATTAGTTGTGATAAAAGTTTGTTTGATCAAGTCTCGGATTTTTCTATGCCCGAAACACAATTACGACTTTTCACAAGCTTAACTTGGGAGAATTTATTGCAGTTAAAAGAAATGCTAACGTCTCTTAGAAATTCTTGTAACAGAACCACCACACAGGCCATCGTTACCTTTTTATTCAAACTTAAAACCGGTAATTCACATGAACTAATTGCTTCCATTCTTCATTTACCCAATAAAGGGGTCGTCTCGGAGTATCTTAAATCAGTGAGATGTGCTTTTGTCCAAAATATTCTAGCTAAACACTTTGGATGTCAAAATACGACTAGGGAAAAAATTATATATGAAACTAGTCCAGTTGCTCGAACAGTACTTAAAGCTGATAATAAGGATTTAATTCTGATATGTGATGGCACTTATGCTCGACATCAGAAAAGCACGAACAATGAATATCAAAGGAGATCGTTTTCTGGTCAAAAGAAAGTACCTTTATGTAAACCATTCACAATATGTACCACTAGTGGTTTTATTGTCGACATGCTTGGACCGTTCGGCGCAAACGAAAATGATGCGCGAATTTTAAGAACAATTCTGGAAGTTGAGAATACGGGATTATCCGATTTACTGGAAGCAAGGGATATTTTTGTACTGGACAGAGGATTTCGGGACGTAATAGAATATTTAAATAGTAAAGGATACAAAACAGCCATGCCAGCTCTCAAAGGCAAACGCAAACAGTTAGAGAGTTTAGAAGCCAATCGCTCGAGACTTATAACAAAAGTCCGATGGGTCGTTGAAGCTGTTCACGGTATTTTGAAACAAAAATATCAATTACTTGACCGGAAAATAGATAATAAGATCGTCCCGACAATAGGCGAGTATTTTAGAATCGCGGCTTTTTTACAAAATCAGTTTGGGCAACGATTAACTTCCGATAAAGACGCAGGAGAAGAAATCATCGCAAGGATGCAAGCGCTAGTAGATACACCGAATTACTTGGCGGAAGAAGTAGAAACAGGAAAATGGGCGCGTAAGAAAGTTATTTTCAGACGGATTACTTCAAATGCGATAAAGGATTTCCCTCAATTAACAGAAGCTCAATTAATATTACTTTTCACAGGTACTTATCAATTGGGCCAAGCTAAATCGTATTTAGCAGAGATAACGAACGAAGATGGTTCCCTGAATGTTGACTACTTGAAAGAGAATGCAACTATTTTGAGAATACAATCTCGTTCTAGGCATAGTAATCGGAAAACCTACACCTCTTTCATCGATTATACGCTAAAACGAAATGATGTAGCAGGTATATGTCGCTATTGCTGTGATTGCGCGAATGGAAAGCGTACTGTCGGTTGTTGTTCTCATGTGGCTGCAATTATTTATTATTTATCACATGCTCGTTACTTAGCCCGAATTATCAACCCGGCCGAGATTTTAACCAACATGTTTAAGAACACTGGTTTCGTAGGTGTCCAAGAAGACAGTGATACGGATGAAGACGCTGACGTCACCACCCTACCTGATTAATAACTAGTCTTCTCAAAAACATTGAATTTCTTCCCTTCTTTCTGGGTACATAATTATACTTACTTGTCCATCACTTTAGAGGGCAGCTCTAGGGGCTCTATGCCGTATATATTCTATAACGAAGTCATTTGGTGTTGATGCTGTTTTCTGCCGCGTTAGTTATATGAATTATATGGATTTAGACTTATAAGTTATTGATATTTATATATCTATATTTTCAATCGCTATATCCCAAATACTGATTTTGATACAAATCTGATTCAATGTGGGTAGATACTTCGAGAGGCCCTCTACACAGTGTGCAAAAATGGTTAGTGTACCAAAGTGCGAACTCCTCTAAAATCACCTAAGTTTTTTTTTTTGAGATTTCAGCCCTTTGACATCAACCGATAAATCTACAAGTATATGAAAATAAGAAGGTGGTTACTGAAGGACGCACCATTTTGCCCCACGCTGTACGATGAATAGTTCTCGAGATATGGCGTTTTAAAGTTTTTACCCTCAACCCCGTCCTACCCTTGAATGGTGAGACTTAGGAAGTTGAAATTTTATGTGGTAAGTCCTTTGAGTGGTAGGGACAATTGGTAAAAATTTCAGATCGATCGCCCGTGGGGGCCGAATTGACCCCTTAAACTTACACGGCCTTTTAAAAAACTGCGAAAAACGAATCGAAAATTGCCAAGTAAATATATACACCACTAGGCACGATAGTTTATTGCTATGTGTACAGGTATACTAAGGCCATAAGTGAGAAAAAATAATTTATTGCGATAAATACTGTTTTTTTGCATCGTGGTCTACGTATACTTTGAATCGCTATATCTCAAATACTGAATTTTGTACAAATTTGATTCAACGTGAGTAGATACTTTTAGAGGCCTTCTATACAGTATGCAAAAATGGTTAGTGTACCAAAGTGCCAACTCCTCTAAAATCACCAAAAATTTTTTTTTTTTTTGAGATTTCGGCCCTTTGGCATCAACCGATAAATCTATAAGTATACGAAAATAAGAAGGTGTTTACTGAAGGACACACCATTTTGCCCCACGCTGTACGATGAATAGTTTCCGAGATATGGCGTTTTAAAGTTTTCACCCTCAACCCCGTCCTACCCTTAAATGGTGAGACTTAGGAAGTTGAAATTTTATGTGGTAAGTCCTTTGAGTGGTAGGGACAATTGGTAAAAATTTCAGATCGATCGCCCGTGGGGGCCGAATTGACCCCTTAACCATACACGGCCTTTATGATTCTTTATTTATTGTACAGAAAGAAGTGTACAAAAATATTTTCTATTACTTTTGACTACTCGAAAGTAAATTTTTTCTTTATGTGAAAATCAGATAGCCGAGGTGATAAATCAAAGGGCGCCTGCAATATTGGTCCCTAATTACAGAGTGGTAGCAAACTTACTAATCTTTTGTATAGTTAGTTCAGGTTAGAGAAGAAGAAGCTTTTAGAACGAAAACACAGGTGTGTGCCTTCTGACTGCAATCAATAAAAATGAAATTGAAATATCTTGTATGAAATTATTTTTAAACCCCATACCCAATAGTCTAGTTTTCGACATAATGACACCAACATTGTTTTTTTTAATATGGACCTAGATAAATTTTGGCATATTTTGAAGGTGTTCGTTAAAGGCTTTTCAACGATGTACTACATGATAGCATCTTCCAACGTGTTGATTTAAAAGAGACGACCATCAGAGTGATTAATAAATGTGAATGGAATTTCATTACAAATATGAACATTAACATTTCAATAACAAATTTAAAATCTTAAAATAATAATAAATTCTTAATGTTAATTGTATTCATATTTGTAATAAAATTCCGTTCACATCTTTTAAAAATTCTGATGATGATCCTTTTAAACTAAAACGCTGGAAAATGTCATCATGTGATATATCGTTGAAAAACTCTTAATAAGCACTTTTAATATATCCCAAAATTTATTATTAGATTTATGTATCCCGCCAGTCTAGATCCAAAAAGGAATAAATAATAATATTAGATTTCATTTTAGAGCAAACGTCTAGACTCATTAAGAATATTGACGATTAAATAAAATAAACAAAAATGTGAAATGAGAGATACATACACCTTATAGAAAAGGTTCATGCGTTAGCCTTTGAATAGACACTGCCCTTGCAATCAAAATTAAAGTTAGTGCTCCAGTTTGTATTAACAGCTAGTGCCATGTTTCATAGGAAAATAGGTATTTGCATTTTCCTAACAAAATCCAATATTTATCTAGGTCCATATTAAAGAAAAAAAAGTTGGGATAACTACCTATCTCGAAAACTAGGTCAATTATGTTTGGTCCAAATTTGGCGCGTGAATGTGATTGGGTCGACTCACCCCTTTCGATACGATAACCGTGAACTACGTAGATCGTGGACTGGATTGATCGATTATGAAGGACCACCCTGAGTTCGCAGTCTCAGAGACACTGTTTTCGCGTATAAAAGAAACGAAACCTTCTTAACTTAACAAAGGTTTATTGGTAACATTAACAACTATACAATATCGAGAAATGCGTCATTTAAAGAATGTTGACGAGAATCTAGCGCGTACGAGTCCGTGATGAAGTAGCGAGAAAAGAGAGCTTTTTCAGTTTCGCACCCTCCTTAAGTACTGATACGGAGGGGTAACACCCATAGACGTACCCCCGATAAGGCCCCATTAGCGGCTTCTAGGCTACCTTGTCGCGTTAAAGCGTAGCACTTAGAGGCACAATCGCTGGGCTTTTATTGGAGCCCAGCCATTGTATTCGTTTGGCGGTACCTTTAATTTAAATTCGCAATGTTAGTCCGACAAAGAATAGTACTGGAAATCCCAATCATAAAATAACTTCCCTCAGCCGAAGATGGGTGTTAAGCGCTGGGAATTCCAACAGTATTACCCAATGACTGGGGTTGTCCATTGGCGTAACATCAGTTTCTTAAACTCACTTTGAACATTTAAACTAATAAATAACATAACCATAATCCATGATATAGTAATACGTCGCGAGTCCTAACAAATTAGAAGAATTTAGAAAATCGTACACGTCAAGAACTCAAAAAAGCGTAAAACTTTTGTATGAAATATTTTTTTGAAAAATCTTTAGTTTTCAATTTATTTTGAAAATTAAATTTTGGTATTTTTTAGATTTTTCCCAATATCTTGTAAAATAAGTATTGGATACCCATCCAAATCACCTGTTATGCCTCATTCAAATCTAACCAATATACCATACATAACCAATAAACTAACCAATAACCAATACACATAAATCGCTCAACTTGAAGGATGTTCTGGTTTGACCGTGAGAACTGTTAATTTAAACACCAGTCGATATGAAAAGAGATTATTATATATATTGAACTTCTGACTATAACAAGCGGCAAAAATGAATTAACTAACACTAATATATCTTACGATTAAGAAAAGCAATCGGCGATGCCGATTCTAATATTATTTGTCGCCTAAGAAAATTGACTCTAAGCAAAATCAGCGAGGAATAACAAAAAATAAATCACGCCAAATAGCGATTAGATATGAGTTTAAATAAAGAGTCAAATATTCTTCTAATCTAATTCCAATTTAACAAGAACCACTAGGTAAAAATATTCCCTAGTACTCTTAACACACCGTGACTTTGTCGCCACTCATCACTCCTTATCAGTAATCTGGCCCTTCGCAGAGTCACATGTGTTAAGACGTTAATTGAAAAAAACCTTTTAAGGTTTGTTTTTTCTTCTTTAACCTAAAAATCCCAAATTCGTTGGAACCTACCAAATCTGTGTACTGATTGATCAACTAGAACAAAATGGGCAGAAACCAAATTCTGCTCATTTTCCCTGTTTTCCTTTTTTAGTCAGATTTAGAATGGAACTCGAGGTATAAACGTAAAACTCAATATTCCTCCAAATTAAAAACAAAACTTTTACTTGAGTTTCGAACGCCCTTTGTACAGATAAAGTTATCATTGTTTCTAATTATAGACTTGTTGACGTTAACGGTAGTGTTTTTCTCGACCATTCTCCTGGTTTTTCGTGGTGGTATCCACGTACAAAAGAGTACCTTGTGTCAGAAGTCTTTCCTTGAAGACTCCAATAATGTACCTATTTATATAAAATTCGGGGAATCCTTTAGCAGCACTCGGATAATCACCGAATTTCCCGTTACAGTGTTGACCAAAATTTGTCGCCGTTGTTACTCGATAGTCGTTATAACAGGAGAAAAATAGCCATAGCCGAAAAATTTCAATCACTATAACCAATTTTGTCGTTAGAAATGAAGTCGTTGTAATAAAAAATTAAACACTTTCACCGTTGGCGCGCAAAAGGGGGGGCTTGTCCGCATGAAACGCCAAAGAAAAAAGTCGTACAAGGAAAGTCTAATTATTGTTGCGCATGGAATTTGCGGTTAGAGGATTGGCCTACTAATTTGCGACACCCTGTACATATGTATGTCTATACAGGGTGGTGAAAATTTCAATTCTCACCATTGGTATCTTGGAAATCATAAAAGATGCAAGGTTAGTTAAATTAAAGAAAATGTGTTAAACTTTTCGGAAACAGTGTAGCTAATTTGTTCTTATGTTGGAGTTTTCAGGGAAAGACTTCTGACACCAGGTACTCTTTTGTACGTGGATACCGCTACGAAAAATCAGGAGAATGGGCGAGAAAAACACTATCGTTAACGTGAATAAGTCTATAATTAGAATCAATGATAACTTTATCTGTACAAACGGCGTTCGAAACTCAAGTAAAAGTTTTGTTTTTAATTTGAAGGAATATTGAATTTTAAGTTTATACCTCGAGTTCCATTCTAAATCTGATTAACAAAGGAAAACAGGGAAAATGAGCAGAATTTGGTTTCTACCCATTTTGTTCTAGTTGATCATTCAGAACACAGATTTGGTAGGTTCCAACGAATTTGGGATTTTTAGGTTGAATAAGAAAAAACAGACCTTAAAAGGTTTTTTGCAATTAACGTCTAAACACATCTGACTCTGCGAAGGGCCAGATTACTGATAAGGACTGATGAGTGGCGACAGAGTCACGGTGTGTTAAGAGTACTCGGGAATATTTTTACCTAATGGTTCTCACGGTCAAACCAGAACATCCCTCAAGTTGAACGATTTATGTATATTGGTGATCTGTTAGATTTGAATGAGGCATAACAGGTGATTTGGATGGGTATCCAACAACATCTAAAGTTGCAGACGAATGCAATTTTATTCATTTGTTTCGTTTTGTCTTTGAACAATATCAGGTACATTGTATAAGTTCAAGGCATCATAAAATGGTATCAGCTTCAACGCCTAAATTAAAAAAAAGGTGTTTTTCAATTGAAGAAAAGGGAGCTAAAGTAAGTCGATTAGAAAATGGAGAAAACAATGCGCAATTAGCATTGAAGTTCGGAATGACACATTCCACAATTTCGACAATGTGAAAAAATTATAATTAAAATTAAGGAGGTATATAACAAGAACGTTCTGAAAACAAAGAAACTTTGCAGCTTTCGCCATAGTGATTTGGATAAGTGCCTGTTGGAGTGCTTTAAAAATGAGCACAGCAAAAACGTGCCTATAACCGGTCTTATCCTAAAGCAAAAAGCAAATGAGTTTGGAGTTTTATTGAACAAAGAAGACTAGCAATGTTCCGAAGGATGGATAAACCGGTTTCGAGTCCGTAATAATATCGTGTTTGGGAAAATATCCGGAGAAGCAAAAGCATCAACGAAGCTGTTCCGGAATCATGGCTAAAAAATATTTTTCAAAAAATTAGAAAAGGGTATGATGCTAATGAGATCTTTAATACTAATAAAACGGGTCTTTTTTATAAAATGACGTGCGACGAAACACTAAGATTTAAAGGAGTAACCTATTCTGGAGGCAAAATGTCCAACGAAAGAATAACTATGATTGTTGCAAATATGACTGGAAGTGAGAAACGAAAATTTGTTGTTATAGGAAAATCCAGGAATCCGAGGTGTTTCAAGAACGTGAAAAATTTACCGGTTGTATACGTACAAAAAATTACGGATCACAAATGAATTTATACAATTTTACAAAATTTTTCCGGGAATGGGACAGTGAATTTAGGGAATAAGCAAAAACATTTTGTTAATTGTGGATAATTGTCCTGTTTATCCAAAAGTTGAGAAGTTAAAGTCAATTAAGTCATGTTCTTTGCCCCCAAATTGTGCTTTCATTCTGCAACCTACGAATCAAGGTGTTATTATTCACTGAAAGTCTCTCTACCATAAAATATAACTTTTGGAAATTATAAAAAAATAGAACTAGGAGAAAAAGTCACTATAACACTTTTAGATACTATTCTGATGATATTTGAGGCCTGGGAAAACGTTACTCCTGAAACAATTCAAGGTTGTTTTCGACATGCAGGTTTTGGAATAAATAGTACAAATGATATTACAAATGTCGAAAATTATTCTGATGACGAAGATACCATTCCTTCAGCACAACTTAGGCAATTTAACAATACTGTGTTATTATTAACAGGTAATGAGCTACTTGAATTTATAAATTCATTGATAACAAAATAGAAACCTAGGAAGACTTAAATGAGGTTGATATTGTCAAAACCATTGGCACTGATATAACTGAAGCAGTAAAAGAGATTGAAAAGAGTTATAATGAATAAGGGGTAAACGCAATTCCATCATGTATCAAGGTGTTCGAAACAGTTTCAATAATAAAAAAATTTGTTACTTGTGAAAGTTTTGATGACCAACAATTACTAAATAGTATTTCTATTGTTGACCAAAAACATGAGAATTTCTATTTTGAAAAATGTAAATGCGTAAAGTAAAGTAACAATTTTTTTAAGGTTTTATAATTTTGTATACAACACACATGTACGTAAGGTGTGTGTTAAATATAGTAAGTTATAATAAGGCAACGAATATATAAAATCGTATATTGACTTTGAAAAACAAAATTTATTAAAGATGTCTACATTAGGACGGACCAGTAGGTTTTGGCACATCGGAATCAAGATCCATAATAAATATAAAACCAAACAAACAAACAAACAAAAGTTCAGACACTTGGAAACGATGCCCATTGCGTCTAGACAAAATTACGTTACCCCACTGATTGTCACACATCATAGTATGTAGGTACATATTGTATAAAAAACGTATTAAAAGCAGAATTTTTTTACATATGACTTTAATAAAATTTATTTTCAGATATAACAACCAACAGCTATAACGACTTAATAGCCACGGTCCCTTCAATGTCATTATAACTGAATTTTACTGTATAATAAAATAAGTTCATTAAAAAAATAGATAATACCATGTATTGAGAGGCAATATGCTGGAATATTTTATAAAGTAAGCGGTAAATCAAAATTTGACAAGAATAAAAAAAATTAAGATAAAAGAATATTTACTTAAAATATTAAATATGTTCACTATTGGCGCATGCAAAAAAAAAGTTGGTGGAGGGGGTAAACGCGTCTGTGACCCCCTAATTTCCCCACTCTGGTTTCACATTTTTTTACCCAAATTATAGGAAAATTGCTTTTCATTGGACTATGCATCACTGCAAAATTTAATTAAAATAGGTCAAGGAACACCAAACAATTTTTTTAAATAACTTCAATACCCTGTATAATGAGTATGAAGAGTCAAAGAAAAAAGTCACACAGGTAAATTCTAATTACTTTCGCTCAAGAAACCTGTGGTTAGCGGATTGATCTACTAATTTGCAACACCCTGTATATGTCTACATACATACGCATACATACGTGTACAGGGTGTTCAAATTAAGATGATCTATTTCTTTATCTCGAAACATATACAAGTTATGTCAAAAAGTTCTACAAAAGTTCAATGGTTTTTAAAGGTCTTTTATTATACAGGATGTTAGTGAAATAACTTTCGTAAATTTAACCACTGATTAAGAACATCGTTTTGCACAAAAAAGTTCCTTACAATAGGGGTCGAAAACCTAATAGTTAAAAAAAAAAAATGTCGAAGTTGGTAACCGAAAAGCTATGACAAGGTTTAAAATTTGAATAAAATGTGGAAAAATGTACTTGACACATGTTGGTTGTTTGACATGTTGTGGATATGCCTGCCACAGAATCTATAGGTCTTGAATAATTGAAATTTTTATAAAAGTTAAAGAAAAACATTCGCTACAGGGTACTGTCTAGTGTTTTTCAGGACTTTAATGTAAATTCTTGTTAATTTAAGGTAGTTACACATAGAATAATTTAGAATTAAAAAAAAAACATGTAATCTTCGGGCCCAGCATCCTCGTGATACGCCGATGAACGTCACTAGTTCGAGAAGTAACTTCCGCCAAGCACAAGGTTTTTTCACCCATTATCCTTGGATAGTAGACGAGCCAAGTGGTGGAATTTCCAGCGGCTTCTTTGTCGGAACTAATACCAGGGTGCAATTACGATTACCGAAAGACCCAAAAAAGGCCAAACCGTGCCTCCCGAGCGTTACGCTTTAACGCGGCCAGTGGTTATTGGACCAATAACTACCCCATAGTCTAAGTACGCCTATGGTTGTTCTCCAGTTGATGCGGTATTTAAGAATTTGCAACATGAGACAGATCTCTCTTACAATCTTGCACCCCCGCGTCTTAGTACCTTGCTCTTGGTTCTCAACTACCAGCTTACGTATCCTCTTATTCGTTACATGCCTCCCGTAAATGAATCTGTGAAGTGGTTCCCGGAAGGCCGAGCAGAAATCCCGGAAGAAGTATCTAATCCCGATTGGTTAATTTCACGACGAATCCTTCGAAAGTTCATAATCGACACGCTGTAAAACAGTGAGTTCGGGAGTGTTAGTGCTATATTCGGCAACAAAGAGACACACAGATTAGTTGTAGATTATCTATCATAAGAATGGCATTGTATAATTAGCCTTAGGTTGTAGAGTGGCTTAGAGAAATATTTTTCTTTCTTTGTAATTCAGTTAATTTCCAAAGTTTCCTAGGTTAAGCTGTAAAAGTACCGTAAGGGATCTTTTAGAAAAACTTAAGTGGTACCCCTTGGCAAATACATTATACGCAATAATTTTTTTTCTGTCATTAATAAATTCGTACACAGTAAAGAATGGCCTACGGTAATTCAAGAAGCAGAGAACAAGCTTTCTTTGATTCGTTAAGAGGCGAAGGGGATGACTCCCCAAGTACCATTGAGGAAAAGGTAAGTTTGGCCGACCAGGCAGGAACAAGATTGGCCCGGACGACACCGGTGCCCCGCCCGCGACGTTCAAATAGCACCAAACTCCGCAATAATGTAACAAAAAGACTTAAAATTATTCAACAATAACATTGCTAAAAGCAATTGAAAACTTAATAATTTAAGGGGTAAAAAAACATAAACGGCAACGCCGCACTGAACGTGACCGAGGAAGAGAAATTTGTTTTTTATGGCAAAAAATGGGCAAAGGTACCTGGCGTCGTGGACGTGTGGAGTCCATTAGAGATCATCGAGAAGAGACAACACAAAAACCATCCTTATTTTTCAAAGTCATGGACTGTATGTCCTTCCATACTTTTAATATTTTAGTGCGATTTCGGTCTCGTTGATTGCATCTTCTGTTAGTACACGCAACAGATCATTCGCAAAGTTAATTTGGGTGAGCTTTAAGTGATTTTATTCCGACTTATTAACAGTACCAATGTGATAATGTATTCTATACGAGAGTGTCATGACATTCTTTTGATCTATGGAAAGGCTTTATAAAATTCTGAAGAAGCTAAGTGCATTTACGGAGATCGTTATCCAAAAAGAAAACTTCCAGCTAGAAAAACATTTGTGCAAGTTTCCCAAAGGCTTCTGGATGCAGGTAGCGTTATTCCTACGTATAAAGGATGACGTCGACAGTGAGAAGTTGGTACTGAAGCCAAAGAACAAATTATAAACTTTGTGGAAAAGAATTCAACAAGGAGTACCTGGAGTATTGCTCGCTATGTAGGTGTTTCTAATTGGATTGTTCATAGAACACTAAAGGAGCAATTGCCCTATCCATTCCATGTACAGAGAGTTCAATGGCTCTAATCATTGGCCTGTCAGATCTCAGGGTCTTAATCCTTTAGATTTTCTCTTTTGGGATTTCATGAAAAATTTGGTCTTTGCTGTAGAAATAAGGGACGAAAACCAGTTTACGACAACGTATTTTTGCTGCAGCCGATCATATTAGGAATACACTAGGAATTTTTCATCGCATACGGGAAAATTGGTTAAAACGCTATCGTGCATACATGGACTTAAATGGTGGACATTTCGAACATTTAATGTAGTACAAACAATTATAGATTTGTATTTTGATTGAGATATTAGTGGTGTAAAATGTGTAACGTAACATGTTATGCCAATTAGAGATGACAACAATGATTCAAAGGTAAGTAGCTTTTCAAAATAATAAAATAAGAATCACATAATTTTTCAATTTCATGAATTTAGTGCATTTTGTTAATTATGTACTGTAAAACCTATCAGGCCCAAAAAAGCAAACCCACTTCATGCGACCACTCAGGTAGGTGTGGAAATGAAATAAATACGATGCAACGTTGCCAATTCTCACAAAACGTTTTTTGGATTTTCCGGGGAAAAGGTTGTATTTACGATTCCTCTTCTAAGGAACTTTTTGTTCAAAATGATGTTCTTAACCACTTGTTAAATTTATGAAAGTTATTTCACTAATACCCTGTATAATAATTTGACATATACAGGGAGTATCAGTTTTGCGGCGCAAACATCAACTTCGTTATTTTAAATGAAACTCCCTATTTTTAAAAAATATTTTTGGATTTCTCATGAAATTATAGGGCCACTTTATGTAAAGTATCTTATGTCTACATGTCCAAATGGACGGACATGGAGCCCCGTCCATTTAGTAGATCATTTCTTGTGTATTGCCCAAAGCATTCAATAATGGTTTCACTTCGTTTCTCAATAATTTTAAATAAACTAAACCATTTAAATTATCGTTAATAAATATAGGCCCTAAAATATGAAGCCTGAAAATCCCATCCACCAAATATGAACACTACGTCTTCCTTGGTTTTGAATAGCTTTAAATTCTTTCGGATTTGTTTGAGATCAAAAATGGATGTTTTTTCGATTAAACACTCCAGATGTGGTAAATATTGCTTCATCTGTCCAACAAATTCGATCAAAAATATTACCTAAGAATTGACGATCCATTATACCTTAACAAAATTCCAAGCGTCTATTATTGTCGTATGTTGTGTTTGGATGAAGATATTGTAATTTTGCAAATTTGAACGGCTTATATTTGTTAAGCCTCATGAAGTTGTATATTGTCGATTTAGGTATTTGCACGTGTCTATTACAATCTCGTAAAGAATTTTCTGGAAACTATTCGAAGTATAAGGCAATCATTTCTTGAACCTCTTTAGTTAAAATATTCCTCGATTTAATTCGTTGAGAATGTCCCAAGATTTCATATTCGCGTAAAATTTATGTAATTCTAACGAATATTGATCTTGCCGAAACTCTTCTATTGGGAAACATTTGCTGATACATGCGTAACGCAAGAGCAATACTTTTATTGCATTTTATATAACAATTGTAAAGACTTAATTTTTCTTGCGTTGAATACATTTTAACATTGTCAACCACTGAGCTGATAAATTTAAAGAAATAAGTAGTAATAAGTTGTAATTTAATGTTAGAAACTTTTTATTTTGTGTTTTGTTTTTTGCTACATCTGACGTTTAATTTCTATTTTAGGGCTTACTTGATTGCTATAATTGCGAAAACCCAAAGATTCTTAATAAAAAGTGATTTTTACAGTAAATTATTACTTTTTGATATAGAGAGTTATAGGCAATTAAGTTGGTCATCATTTGACGAAAAAATATATAGGGGATTCTATTTGAAATAAGTAAGTTATTAACGTTTGAAATAATGTAATGTTGAAGGCATATTTCCGGGGTTGTGAAAGGCTTTTTCTCAGATAAAAATAAGTCAAAACGTAGCTTATTAAGTCCTCTTGTAGTCCCAGAAAACGAATTCCGAAATTCGCAACGGTTAAGACACAGCATCCATTCCCATAGGACCCTGCAAATGTTAAAATTTTCGAATTTTCCGCAATAACTGAGTGTCTCAATTGATTATGAACATCTCTTAGACATTGATGCAAACTAATGATTTCTGCTTCCGCGGCTGGTTCCGGGTTTTGGGTTTTGTATTCTTTCGAAGGACCACTCTCGTTTTTGTCAGGCCAAGAGAAACTGAATTGAACTGACTTGGATTTTAAATTTTAAATGATTTATTTACAACTGAACCCTTAATTTAAATGATTTTTGCAAATGGTGCAAGTATTGTACACGATTTGGTTATGGGTTGTGACTACCTCACTTTTGGGGGTTACAACAATAAATTGACTCTACCCGAATTGTTGTGAACTTGAGCAGTCTTAAATTTCGTCTGTGCTGTCTTGTCTGTGTCTTCCTTAACTCTCCCTAATTTTTACTTCAAGTTCTTTCTCCCGCTCCACCCTCAGGCGGGGGTTGGATTTCCCAGTCATAAAGTAGGGCGCAACAAAAGGATAACACAACCTTTGTTTGCTAGTTGTCCGTGCTCTTGTCGGCCTTTGGTTTTTTACTTTAATTTTTGCAACCACCAGATGTTGGCCCTCACCTATAGTCCATTGGAGTCGAGTATCTGGAAAGATTCTAGGTTCCTTAATTACGTGCAATAAACCGTTCAGCCCGGACTCTTGAACCAAGTCGGGAATTTTACCCGTGTTTATGATAGGTGGTCGGCTTTCGGCATTTTTTATTAAAGGAATTAGGAATTTTCCCAAATTTCTGAATAAAATTCAGACCCTGAGAAATGATAGACATAAGATATTTTACATAAAGTGGCCCTAAAATTTCATGAGAAATCCGAAAATATAAAAAAATAGGGTTTCATTTAAAATAACGAAGTTGATGTTTATGCCACAAAACTGATACTCCCTGTATATGTACACTACTGGTCAAAAGTATTTGCCGCCTTTAAAAAAATCCTATATTCAAATGTAAATTGAATTATAATAAATGAATGTTTTTAATTTTAATTGAAACAATAGAAATACACATTTTAGAAGTCAAAACAATGATTTTGTTAGTTCTAAAAGATCTTATTTAAATTTTTACCCCATTAATGTGACCTCCTCTATTTTTAATAGCAGTAGCACACAACCTTGACATTCGATTTATCAGTTTTGAAAGCGTTTCTTCTCCAATTTCGGACCAGGCTTGTTTTAGCATGTCCCATAATATGTTCTGGGATGCTGGACATTGCATCCTCACCTTCCGATCGAGCTCATCCCACAAGAGTTCTATGGGATTCAGATCAGGCGATTGTGGTGGCCAGCTCATGACGTCAATGGTATTTGTTTGGTATTTGTTTCAATTCGTTCAGATGCTCATTACAAATTTTGGCAGAATGTTTTTGGTCATTATCATGCTGGAAAATGAATTGAGCTCCGAAAATTTGTAAACTGGATGGCAACATTTGTTCTTGTAAAATTTTCAAATAGTACTCTTTTCCCATAATCCCTTCCACCCTAAATAAGGTTCCAACAGATAAGTCACCAAAACATCCTCAAACCATCACGGAGCCTTTTCTGTGTTTAACAGATGTTATGAAACACTGGTCAGCACAACGCTCACACAATTTGGACTCGTCACTCCAAAGAACCTTTTTTCATTGTTCAATAGTCCAATTTTCATGTTTTCTTGCCCACTGTAATCGTTTTACTTTATCGACCTTTCTTAGTAAAGGTTTTTTCATGGCAATTCTGCCATACAGTCCATTGCTCCGAAGATGTCGTTGCACCGTAGTGACGCTGATTGGGTTGTCACGGGATAAATTCACACTTGCAGCAATTTCTGGAGCAGTCAATCTTCTATTACGTTTGGATGTGATCACAATGTTTTTGTCTTCGATAACAGTTGTCACCGTTGGCCTTTCACACCGCCTATTATTGATGAACAACTGCCCGGCTCTAAATCTTGTAACATGATAGTTAACAGTTTGGCGAGGAATTTTTAGCTCTAAAGCAATTTGACCGTTAGTCATTCCGTTTCTATGTTTGGCAACAATTAGTGCCCGAGTTTGAATGGAAGTTTTAGTTCTCTTTGGCATATTTTTGAAAAAATAAGTAAAAACGACAGTACTGTCCTTCCAATATTAAACGACTGACTTTCGGTAAGCAGAACGCACAAATGTGGCAAACCACCAAAAACATGTATCAACTCGTCAATTTCTGCACAACTCTCAATATAATAAACGACGATTATTCGAACGAAAATGTTTGGTAAACTATGACTTTATTGAATTTTTCCCTAACGACTAAAATTGCTCGATAAGTAAAATTTCGATCAGTCTAAAACACATAGGACAACATTCGAAACATAAGGCAAGAACACTAATTAAACACTTTGTTTGGCGATATCTATCAGGAAATACAATTTTGTCGAAGTTTGTGCACTTAAGAATTAATTTAATGGAAATATATTAAGGTGGGCAAATACTTTTGACCAGTAGTGTATGTCAAATTATTATATAATAAAACACCTTTAAAAACAATTGAACTTTTGTAGAACTTTTTTTACGTAAATTGCATATATTTCGAGACAAGGGAATAGAATATCTTGTTTGAGACACACTGTACATTGGAAATACAATAGATCGAATACAATGAGCAATCAGTTATGGCAAGTAAATTGGCCGTTCCCTTGGGTCCTTGTATTAAGCGAGTTTTACTGTATATTGAAAATTAAAAATGACGTAGAATATTACATACCTTATTAAGATCCTCATTTTTTTCAAAATGGCATCCCTTTCTTGGGTTGATTTAAAATTAATAGTTATGGATGGTTTTCCATGTCTTTGATTGATTTTTATTCCTTTATTTCCCACCTCGTCAAGTCCTTCGAGGCGGGGTTCATCTAAATAAGTTCCCGA
This sequence comes from Euwallacea similis, assembly GCF_039881205.1. Lineage (NCBI taxonomy): Eukaryota > Metazoa > Arthropoda > Insecta > Coleoptera > Curculionidae > Euwallacea > Euwallacea similis. The sequence continues at coordinate 2,682,919 of NC_089637.1, read as the reverse complement.
AATTTGGGAGTCGTCGGGTACAATGTTTATAAATTTTTTATTATTTAAAATGGAGCCATAATACGACTTCCCGTTGTTAGATTCCACTCTTATACGTTTTGTAGTCATGTTTGAAAGTCGCCGTTCTTGAATATCAACCCAATCTTTAATACATGTACTGATTTTATCTGAAAATTAAAAAAAGAGAGTTTTTTCACTTTTTTATAAAAAAAAGTCACATAAGTAAAGTCTAAATACTCTCGCTCAAGAAATCTGTAGTTAGCGGATTGACCTACTAATTTGCAACATCCTGTATATGCCCACATACATACATTGGGAATATAATAGACCAGATACAATAAGCAATCAGTTACGGCATGTAAATTGGCCGTTCCCTTGGGTCCTTGTATTAAACGAGTTTTATTGTATATTAAAAATTAAAAACGAGGTAGAATATTACATATCTTATTATTATCCTTATTTTTTTTTAAAATGATATCCCTCTGTTTTGTTGATTTAAAAAATATTTCTATCGAGGGTCTTCCAAATCGTAGAATGAGTTTTATGCCTTTGTTCCCCACCTCGTCCAGGCCATCGAGGCGGGGTTCATCTAAATTAATTCCCAATATTTGAGGGTCATCGGGTATAATATCAAAATTCTTTTTATTAAATTGAAGAGAGCCATAATATGATTCCCCGCTGCTAAATTCCACTCTTACTCGTTTCGTATTCATGTTTGAAAGTCGCCGTTCTTGAATATCAATCCAATCTTTAATACATGTACTTATTTTATCTGAAAATTAAAAAAAAGAAAGTTTTTTTCACTTTTTTATAAAAAAAGTTACATAAATAAAGTCTAATTACTTTCGTTCAATAAATCTGTAGTTAGCGGATTGACCTACTAATTTGCAACACCCTGTATATGCCTACATACATACATTAGAAATATAAGGGACCAGATACAATAAGCAATCAGTTATGGCATGTAAATTGGCCGTTCCCCTGAGTCCTTTTATTAAGCGAGTTTTACTGTATATTAAAAATTGAAAACGAGGTAGAATATTACATACCCTATTAAGATCCTCATTTTTTTAAAAAGTACATCCCTTTCTTTCGTCGATTTGAAATGAATAGTTATGAATGGTTTTCCATGTCTTTGATTGATTTTGATTCCTTTATTTTCCACCTCTTCAAGCCCTTCGAGGCGGGGTTCGTCTAAATAAGTTCCCGAAATTTGGTAGTCGTCGGATACAATTCTGGACGTCACCGGACATCGCGTAACATTTGTCTATGGTGACGTAACCGATGCGACTTTTCAAATACAGATTTAGAAATCAACAAGGGGCAATTTTAGGCAGCTCAGAAACGAATGGGTTTAGGGATAGGGTAATGTTAACAAAAGTTGTAAGTTTTTGGATTCTGAACACGATGCCGCCGAAAAAAGTAAGGCATTCCATTTGAAATAAGCAAGTTCTTGAGGATTGAAGTCATGCAACTTCGGAGGCCTATTTCGAGGGTTATGGAAAACTTTTTTTAAACTGAAACAGGTCAAAACGTAGCTTATTAGGTTTCCTTTGAGCTTCATAAGATCGATTCCAAAATTCGCAACGATTAGGGAATAGCACTGATTTCCGTGAGATCTTGCAGCTGTCAAAATTATCAAATTTTCACAAGTAACTCGAAAATGGTAAATTTTTTATATAAGACCTATTTGATAAACTAGCCTTAAAATTTGACGATAAATCCGAAAATGGAAAAAAAATTTGAAGGTTCCATTTAAGAAAACATAATTTGGTACTACCACATTTTTATGATAGACCCTGTACATTTTAAGATAATTTAAAAATACGTACCTTTTATTGCCCAAAAACTTTACTTAGACACATTTCTCTCTAAAACTTATATTTACTGAGATATTGCACTTTGACACACTAATGAGCAACCCTGTATATCCCTTATTGTTTAGCCCAGTATTGAATTAGAATAAATCATTTGTCGTAAAAGATAGAGAGTCTGTTTATCATCTTGGCTGGAACATAAAATGCAGAAAATGATTCACCTATCAGTTCATTCTAACAGAAGTGTGAAGAGAATGATTAAGGGTTGCGAGCGTGGGAAGAAGGTGAGGGGGAAGGGGTGTGTGTTAATTCTTTTAAAGATAAACAGATGCACTCGGAGGTGACTCTGATGCATCTTTGGTATGGTGGGTCATTCGGTTCCCGAAAAGGACGAAATAAAATTGTTGAGAATACGTACGTGCGTTTAATTAAATAAAAACCTTCCTAACAGTATTTTGGAAGAGATCCTGTCTTAAGACTAATGAGGATATCAAGGAAAGTTTTGACTGCTACGAAGTTATAAAGGGGTACTGGGTGGAATACTGAAACCTAACCTAAAAATAAACAATTATTGTCAGTTTTGATTGGTCCATCATAGTGTCAAAATGCGGTCTATTACATTTTTAAAATTCACTCCACGGTTCCGTAAGACAGTTAAATTTTGATAATAATTATCAAATTTTCAACCCAAAAAAAAACTATGAAAGAGACGCGCCCAACATACAAGGTGGGCCAATGAAAACGAAACAAGGCCGATTTCTCATATTTACCACTAAAAAAAAAATCGCTGAGACCCGTCGATTTTTATTTCAAGGGAGAAATCTTTTGCGCCCATTAGCAACCTTGCCACTTTCAACCCATTGGCGGAGGAAGGTGCAACTCTTAAACCTTAAATGGGATTAGGGGTCAAGTGATGCCTCATTTTAAAGATCATCGAATTCTCTTTTCAACGGTTCTAGAATGGAGCAGTTTGCATGATAGTAATCTGGAGGTTGTAGGGTGGTTCTGTCTTTTAACTGTCTTAATTCAACGTTTTCGTTGTTAGTAGCATCAAGGTATTCATCAATTTCGAAATCTTCGTCTGTATTTGATCCTTCAATGCTTTCTTCTGTTGAAGTCGTATTATCTATGTTTTCGATATTTTCATCTTCTGGTAATAAAAGATTTTCTGGCTGAATTTCCTTATCGTCATAAAATTTTTTAAAGATTGATATGGGTTTTTCTTTTTTAATCCTGTACGTCTCATTTTCATTGAAGGTTACGTTGCAGCTAGCCTCAATTCGTCTCCTTTTAGGATCCCACAATCTATAATTTGTTGAATGTCCTTCATATCCAACAAATAATAGTTTCTTCGACTTACTGTCCCATTTTTTCCGGAATTGGGGTGGGATTAGCATGTAAGCCAGACAACCAAAAATTTTTAGGTGTTTCATTTCTAGTTTTCGCCCAAACCATTTTTCGTAGGGTGTCATATTTTCCACTTGAGTTGATGCTGTTCTGTTCAGAATATAGACTGCTGTATTAACAGCTTCTGTCCACAGTTCTTGCGGAACTTTTTGGTTATCAACATTGTCCGGGCACTCTCCGCAATTGTCCTTATTTCCCTCCCTCCCTGTCCTTAGATCGACCGTTTTGCTGAGGTGTATATATCGCTGAATATTCACCCAAGATCCCCTCCTTTTTGATAAAGGCTTCAAATTTTTAATTGACATATTCCCCTTTTCCTTGATCGCTCCTGAATATTTTTATCTTGTTGTTGGTCTGATTTTCTATCATAACTTTATATTCTTTGAATTTATTGATGACTTCTGATTTTTGGTTTCATGAAATAGACTGTACTATAGCTACTGCAGTCATCTTCGAATAAAACAAAATATCTCGATCCACTAGGTGATGAGATATTTATTGGGCCACAAACATCAGAGTATATCATTTTTCCGGGCTGATCTTTTTTAAGTCTTCCTAAACTTTTATGGGGTTTTCTTTCTTGCTTACCTAATTGACACGGCTCACAAAAGAATTCTTCAATGTCGTCAATCTTTAAATTTTTGAACATGTCCTGACGAGCTGTTTTCTTGATGGTATTACAGTTTACATGACCAAGTCTATCATGCCACAATTTCAAAGAATTTTTGACGTTGCGCACGTTGCACTCCGGGGGTACTCTTACTCTTAAGTTCATTACCCACAAATCGCCACTTCGCGTACCGAAACATGATAAGTTTTCATTACTGTCGCGAAACCCACAATGATTTTTAGATGAATGAAAGATAAAATTACGATCAGTCATTACTTCCACTGAAAAAAGACTTATTCTCAGTTCTGGAACATAAAGGACATTGTAGATGGTTCTATTGATCCATTGGCCTTCCACAAGAGGTTGAATATTTATTGTTCCGGAGCCAGCTGCTGCAATCTTTTTGTCATTTGCGATTGGAACATGCAATGGTTGGCAGAGAGGTTTCAGTTCTGTAAACCATTCATGTACACTAGTCATGTGAACACTTGCACTAGAGTCGCAAACCCATTCGGTTTTCTTCATTCTTACACTTACTAAATATGATGTCGAAATATAGGCTGAACCACTGCTGATAGATTGTTCGCCATTTTTCTCTTGACCCTTCCCTGTGATCCTTTTTCTACACTCACGTGCCCAGTACCCCTGTTTCTTGCAGAAATTACAAGTAATATTTTTCTTCCAGTCATTTATGCGCGCCTTGCTTTTTATACTCATGGCTTCCAATTTGTTTTTTAATGGTTGTACTTCCAGAGCCAGCCGAGATAATTCACTGTCTGCATTGACCATTCTTGATTCTTCTTTCATTAATCTGGTTGTTAAGTTTTCGAAAGTTTGCTTACCAACGGCAACTGAATCTCAAGCTGTTCTGGATGCGTTGTAACACGAAGGCAAACTGTTTATTACTTTTGAACATTTTGCACTTGTACTTATGTTTTCACTAATATCTTTTAATTGTTTTACGAGCATTTCAATGTTTGAGATATGCTTCGCCATTTTTGCGCCTTCAGGCATTTTATATTCATAGAATTTCTGCCACAGCAATTCTTTTGACACTTTCGTTTTCTGCTCATGAATCGACATGAGCCGTGTCCACATTTCAGCCGCATTGTTGCAATTTATTAGATATTGAATCTGATCCTGGCTGATTGTTGACAACAAAATAACTTGAGCTTTGAAGTTATTCGTATCCCACTTAGTCCACTCATCTGAACTTGTGTCGCTAGGTTCTTGTTCAGTCCCGTCGACTAGCTTCATAAGCTTTTCAACTTTCAGCAAAATTTGGATACTGAATTTCCACAGTTGAAAGTTGAAGCCATCAAACTTTGGTATGTTCCCACAATCGATTTTTGTTACACTGGCAATCACGTCACTCTGTATATACGACTCGAACGTATTTAGGATTCGCAAGTACAAGACTTACTGCACGATTCGAATGCGACTACTTTACACGAAACGCGATGAAGACTTCTTAATCCAGGACTAACGTACCTGGGCCCATAACCTGTTAAATCAAAGTCCTTCGTTGAATTTCGTTGTAAGTGTTTTATTGAACAAAAACCAAGTTTATAGGATCAAAGCTTTATTACGACTGACTGAAAGAAAAAAAACCAAAACTGTGTTGGGCAAAAATGAATATAAGCAAAGTATCGATTATTATAGTGTATTGTGGAATTTGAGGTTACTAGACCGTCGCAGGCGGGGCACCGGTGTCGTCCAGACCAATTTTGGTCCTGCCTTGTCGTCCACACTTACCCTTTCCTCAATGGTACTTGGGGAGTCATTCCTTTCGCCTCTTAACGACTCAAAGACAGCTTGTTTACTGCTTCTTGAATTATCGTAGGCCATTCTTTACTGAATACGAATATTTATTAATGACAGAAAAAAAATTATCGCGTATAATGTATTTGCCAAGGTGTACCACCTAAGTTTTTCTAAAAGATCCCTTAACGGTACTTTTACAGCTTAACCTAGGAAACTTTGGAAGTTAACCGAATTACAAGGAAGAAAAATATTTCTTCAAGCCACTCTACAACCTAAGACTAATTGTACCAATGCCGTTCTTATGCTAGGCAAACTACAACTAACCTGTGTGTCTCTTCTCTGTTGCCGGATATAGCAGTAACACTCCGGAACTCACTGTTTTACGGCGTGTCGATTGTGAACTTTCGAAGGATTCGTCGTGAGATCAACCAGTCGGAATCAGATACTTCTTCCGGGATTTCTGTTCGGCCCTCCGGGAACCACTTCACAGATTCATTTACGGGAGGCATGTAACGAATAAGAGGACACGTAAGCTGGTAGTTGAGAACCAAGAGCAAGGTCCTAAGACGCGGGGGTGCAAGATTGCAAGAGAGATCTGTCTTATGTTGTAAATTCTTAAATACCGCATCAACTGGAGAACAACCATAGGCGTACTTAGACTATGGGGTAGTTATTGGTCCAATAAGCACTAGCCGCGTTAAAGCGTAACGCTCGGGAGGCACGATTTGGCCTTTTGAGGTCTTTCGGTAATTGTGATTGCACCTTGGTACTAGTTCCGACAAAAAAGCCGCAGGAAATTCCACCACTTAGCTCGTCTATTAACAAGGATAATGGGTGAAAAAAACCCTGTGCTTGGCGGAAGTTACTCTCGAACTAGTAACGCTAATGGGCGTATCACGAGGATGCTGGGCCCGAAGATTACACGTTTTTAATTCTAAATTATTCTATGCGTAACTATCTTAAATTAACAAGAATTTACATTAAAGTCCTAAAAAACACTAGACGGTACCCTGTAACGAATATTTTTCTTTAGCTTTTATAAAAATTGCAATTATTTAAGACCTATAGATTCTATGGCAAGCATATCCACAACAAGTGCTGGCCCAGCAATCATATAAGGTTGCCGCCAGACTTGCAGTTCATTAACCCATTAACGCCCAATTTATTAAAAAAAAAAAATTTTTTACAAATTGAAATATCGGCTACTTAAACCGTTATAAAATTATTGTCATCGAAAAATATCCAAAAATGTTAGTAATTTTTTCAGAAATTGCCGTCCTAAAAATAGGACGCTGGGCGTATGGAGGTACATTATAATAAAATTAATTCATATTCAATAATATATTTTTAATTATTTATTATATTGAGGAATATTTAATATTTAGGGATACGTCGAAGAGACATATACATAAGAGGAATATAAATATATATGTATTTTATAATTTATTTTTTTGAATGAAAGTTAACAAAACATGCTTTACATAAAGTAATATTACATTTTTCACAAAAACTTAACGGTTTACTTTTACAATTTTGATACTGGCAACGACGTTGTTTGTCTCTGGTTTTAAGATAATGACTTTTCTGATCAAATCTTACATCTTCAGGCACTATTGATCTTGATGTTGAAGGTAAACTTTTAGGTCTTCTCTTCATAATACTTCGGTCGTGTCCCAGTTTTAAATAGTAAACAGCAATCTCTCTTCTAAAGTCTTTTATGCTTATAGCTTTTTTTTCATGTATATGTTTATGGATTAAATATGAATTTACTACAGACATATCGATTATACGAGTTACTAAACACCAGTACCACTTTTTCCCTTTGACAGCAATAGCATTGTTTTTCTAGAAGCCAATCATGTTGGTCTACTCCACCCATAAAGCGATTATAATTATAAATTACTTTTGGCTGAGGTATAGAAATTCGTCCTTTTTTTTCCTTACTCCACCTCTCGGTATATGCTAACGGTTTAATACTGTCAAAATGAGTTGCAACAGATACACATTTATTATCATTCCATTTCACAATAAAAATTTTATTGTTTTGATCGAAACGAAATTCATATGCGCCTCGTCCACTTTTTTCAAGCTCTTTAGATAATTTTATGGTACACTTTTGGATTCTATTTTCTCTAATAGTACCAGTCGCTTTAAAACCTAATTCGTTTAACTTACAAAATAACTTATAGCTACTAAAAAAGTTGTTAAAATAAAATGTATAATTATTTTGGATCAGTTAAAATTGATATCATATTCAATATCACTCTTGTTCCCAAAGGATATCCAGGATGATTTTCAGATGCTTCTTTTCCACAATATAAGGAGAAATTGTAGCAGTAACCAGTCTTACCGCACATAGCCCACAACTTATAGTCAAATCTTACAGGCTTCGCTCTAATAAATTGTTTCAATGAATTGTGACCGTAATAACGAACAATCATTTCGTCAATTGATAGGTTCGAATCAAATACTCCCCATTTTCTAAAATTTTCATTTACTCTGTTTATTAAAGGTCAAATTTTGAATCCCCTGTCAGACTTACTGTTAATTGCTTGACTATTATCTTGAAAATGTAAAACGAATTTCATTTCTAAATAAGCATTTCTACTCATAGTATTTCGAACTAAAGGTACACCTAGATCTTCGCATTCGGACCAATAATCACATTCACTGAGAAGAGTGTGGTAGCTTGTGAAAATCAAGAATCCGAAAAATATTTTGATGTTTTCAATTGTTGCAATAAAATCATGTTTGTTTTTCTGCGTAGTTGCATAACGATTTGTTTCATCTATTATCATCTGGTACATTCCATTATCAAATATTTCTTCAAATATATTTATAGGCGTAAAATCAGCAAGGGTATTTTTTAAATATTCAGATTGTTTTCTGGCAAGTCCTTCTTTATAGGCAGTAAAATTGGATTTGTATTTCGGAAAAATGTTTCTCCACTTTGCTATAACTGGAGTTTCTAATTTCATATTTTTTTCCTTCGGATCGGAGGAAGAGGATGTAATGAATGAAGAAAGCAGCAAATTGTCATCATCTGATTCATCACTAGCGTAGCATTCAATTTCAACTGAACCTGGTACGTCATTTACCACCGATGCTTGTCAATCCTCTCCAATATCTTCCTCATCGGTCAATTCGTCAATATCCGGAGGTAAAGTAAGAATGTCTGCTTCGATTTGTTCAGAGAATAAATACTCAACGGCTCCCTCCAAAGTTTTAAATGGAATAGAACTCATATTAGTACCTGTAAACCAAAATTTGTTTGATATTTCCACTATGAAAAATATTAATAGAAATTCGTTAAATTTGTATACTCCTTAAGCCCAGCGTCATATTTATATGACACTAAACTTTACACATAATTTGCACATAAACTATTAACACAATAATTTATTTTACTACATATACTGTAAATACCTATAAATAACTAATTAATACTACAAAAAAAAATACTTACTTGCGATGGTTGGTTTGATATATTTATAAAATAAAGACGATGCATGCACTAAAAAAACTGTAACTTTTTCACACTTCACTGTTCGAGTCACAGAACAAACTGAAGACTTTTAATTAAAAAGTTATGGTCCTTAGAGTTTATTGATTTAAAGTTCGGGTAAAGTGTTTGTTTATGTTTTGTCTGGAAGGCCCAACACAATGATAACAAACGCGTCCTATTTATATGACGCTAGGCGTTAATGGGTTAAGAAAATAAGATTACGAATAGAACCTTATTGGTCGGCGTCGGCATAAATTTCAAATATATGTCGGAAAACCCGAGGGCGAGTTGCTTCCAGAAGCCATGGGTGGAAATTAAAACACAAAAAGTCGCTTATAACCACTAACTTATTAATATAGACGAATATCACTAAAAATACACTAATTGATATTTACATGAATATATACAGACTACCGTAAATGGTAATAACTGTCTTAAGATAATGATCTCTTTTACAATGGTAGACCGTATATAAAGCAAATCATAGCATAAGGGACATGACGATCCGGGGCCAGTCCTCTCAATCTCAACTCTCATTAATTACTGCCCTCTCATCCTACTTTTCATTTCTTTCTTTTTTGCCTGCTGACCCCGTTTTGCCCCCCTTATATTTTAAGAACAAGTGTGTCCCTTATTCCCGAGGTTCCTGGACGTCATACCATAAAGAATGACAATGAATGCTTTAGGTTGAGAGAATAGCAAAAAATCAGAACCCCGATCGATTACATAGGGTCCTACCAATACAAGAAGTCTGTCTGCCTGTCTGCTTAAGGGTATTTACTAAATTTATGGCGGCGCCGACATATATTATTAATTATAATCCTAATAAGTGGCCCTAAAATTTCATGAGCAATTCGAAAATATAAAAAAATAGGAAGTTTTATTTAAAATAATGAAGTTGATATTTATTCCGCAAAAGTGATACTCCCTGTATATGTCAAATTATTATATAATAAAAGACCTTTAAAAATCATTGAACTTTCGTAGAACTTTTTGGCATAAGTATATGTTTCGATATAAGGAAATAGAACATCTTATTTGGGACACCCTGTATAATATACCTTATTAAGATCCTAATTTTTTTCAAAATGGCATCCCTTTCTGGGGTTGATTTAAAATGAATAGTTATGGATGGTTTTCCAAACCTTTGGTTAATTTTAATGGCTTTATTACCCACCTCGTTAATCTCGTCAAGGCGGCGTTCGTCGAAAAACCTTCCCAATATATGTATGTGGTCGTCTGGTGCAATAGTAGTCTTTTTTATTAATTCGAAGGGAGCCATAATAAGACTCTCCGCTACTAGTTTCCACTCTAACACGTTTTGTAGTCATCTTTAAAAGTCGCTGTTCTTGAATATCAATGCAATCTTTAATACATGTATTTGATCCAGTAGATTAAATAAGTGCTTTACCTATTAAACTACTTTATTTTGCACAGAGTTAAGGTTTGCACTAATTATCACAGCTTGGTATCACTAATATTAAGAGTGATGTTGTGGTACTTTACCTCGAGAGAGCTCAGGGCAGAAAGAGAGATTTTTGGGGGGTCGTTTTCCCTTTTAATGGCTAACAACCCTTTTGGTTCGTCCTCTGCTCTCACCCGTCAAGTGAGACTCTCCTGACAGTGTCACTTGCCGGTGCAGGTTCTTGGAGTGAACGATCTCTCGAGTGGTACACCACAGCGGTACGACTTCAGACAACTGGTTGAATTGACAGTTGGCAGTCAGTGCAGCTGTGCCGTTTGGCTGGCTACGCGTTTTCGTTTGTTGGCTACGCAAACATGAACGTCCAAACGAAACTCGTACAACGGAAAATTTTACTTTGTATATTCAAACACTTAAAATAAATTTATAACTACTGTATACAGACTATTTGTGTTACTTAAAGTTCATTAAGTATTGGATGTGTGTTAAGAAAAGAACAGTGTCCAAAAAAGAGCGTTGGTGATTTGATCAACGGTTTTATAGAATTTCGATCGAAAGATCTGGAATGTATTGCCGGAAACCGTTCCGGAAAAATATTTCCCGTCGGCTGTTTGAAATCTCTAGAGAATCGAGAGGTCGCTCTGGTTCGCAATGTACTGTCACTGCCACTGATAGACCGGTGACGATGCATCGCGCTGTTGGCTCCGTCACACAGACAAGTTAAAATTTAAAATATCTGTTTCTAGGATCTGTTCACCGTGTTGCATATGTAGTTAGCATTGATTTCCTGTAGGTTCTACCAACTCATTTTGTAGTGTTCGAGCAGAACTGCGACGATCTCGACTAGCCCAAATTTCAAGAAGCCAATTTTCTCGAAATATAACCGACCCTGCATGGTTTGGATAAGGTTGCCTTTTAATAATGCCATATATTTCATACCTTATCCACGCTCGGTTTATCGCAGAACGCCTAAAATTGAGGATTTCGGCAACATGCCGCCTTGAATGGCTTTCTTCAACTAACGTAATTGCCCTGGTAATTTGAATTTTTGTTAAATACATTCTATGCCTTCGTGGCCTTTCAAGAACATCAACATTCATTTTTACCGTTCAATAACTTTATCGTGAATATTGATAAAAATTCAAAAACCGATCCAATGTGTGATTCCAAATGGTTCATTTTTTGCATTTTTTTCGACAAAAAGATAAGAACGTCGTTTTTTTTCATTAAAAAAAGTATTTATGTCTACAAGGTGTACTGAAAATTTTGGGACTTTCCTTAAAGCATTAAAAAATTATATTAAATTAAATGAGTGGCTCCTATTTCATTATAATCAGTATATTTTGGAAGAGATCCTGTCTCAGGACTAATGAGGATATCAAGGAAGGTTTTGACTGCTGCGAAGTTATAAGGGTGTACTGGGTGGAATACTGAAACCTAACTCAAAAATAAACAATTATTGTCAGTTTTGATTGGTCCATTATAGTGCCAAAATACGGTCTATTACGTTTGTAATAAATAAATATCGCTTCCCTAATCAAAATTTGCTCCCCTTTTCACTCCACGGTCCCGTAAGACTGTTAAATTTGAATAGTAATTACCAAATTTTCAACCCAAAAAAACTATGAAAGATATTTACATGCCCAACATATACAGTGGTGGACAATAGTATTGACGCAGCATACATTTTTTGAAATAGAGCCTTATATCTCATAAGTAAAAAGGATACGTATCATATGGATAATACTATATTCTTCAACCTTTAACTTCATTTCTCATATAAACTAAAGTTTAAAACGCTAATGTCTTGGGAGAATTTTATCACTCCCCTTGACAATGTTGGAATTAGTGGGTTCTGCTTCCGCGGCTGGTTCTAAACCTTTTGTTACCGAAGGACCACTCTCGTTTTTGTCAGACCGGGAGAAACTGAATTGAACTAATTGCTTGTTTGACTTTTTGTGAATGTATATTAACAAAAGCTCTTAACTTAAATGTGTTTTACAAGTAATTGGCGTCTGATGATTTCAAAGGTAATTTTAGAACTTTTGCGACTTTCTAATCTCTGATGAGGTTAAGAGTGACCTGGTCAAAAAATGAATGGAAGACTCAACAGTGAGTTCCCACTCCCCTTTCCAGGTCGCATGGTAACGACCCTTTTCAATTACTGAAATTGGACGTCCTCCGCTGTACCAGGAATTGATCCTTTGTCTGCCTCTAGTCAGGTTTTTTTTCTTCTTTCTTTGAAATCACCAGAGTTTACAACTTTCTCTATAACTATGGCCAATTTGCAGCCAATATCAAAGACGTACTGCAGTGGGATTCTTGGGAAATTTTGGCAGTATATTTTTTATCTACCGGCAATAAACTGCTTCAGGGAACACCATTATGTGAAGGTTCCCAGATTTATAATACTCTTTCAGCATAGTTTATTGCCGACATTTGGCATTCCCGAAAATGTCTGATTGTTTTCAGACACCTCTATTGATTTGAAACGAATAATTAGGGATGGTCTCCCAAACCTTTGATTAATCTTAATACCTTTATTACCCATCTCGTCAATACCGTCGAGGCGGGGTTCATCGAATAAACTACCCGATATATGTGGGTCGTCTGGTGTAATGGTAAAGTCTTTTTTATTAATTCGAAGGCAGCCATAATAAGACTCCCCGCTGCTGGTTTTCACTCTCACACGTTTCGTAGTCATCTTTAAAAGTCGCTGTTTGAATATCAATCCAATTTTTAATACATGTACTTATTTTATCTGAAAATTTAAAAAAAGAAGCTTTGGTGGCCGACCAGATCGTTGCATATTTTTAAAATAACTGCAGTTTTTAAATCGTTTTATAACACAACGGACTGTAACACGGCTTTTTTCCATTACATTTGCTGTTTCGGAATACGATTTTCCATCTCGAAGTAAATTAAAAATTATTGTTCGTTCAGACTCTGTGGTTTCTTTACCTTTACGACCCATTTTGCTACTAACAACAATCTATAATGTAGACTGATATTCAAACGAATTTCTTGCATTTGTTAATTATTGACATATACAGGGTGTTTCAGAATTATGGTGACAAATCGATAGAGGTAACAGATTATCGAAAAATAAATATAGTTTACTTAATAAAAAATTGTCTTAAGATCCGTCATTCCTGAGATACAGGGTATTAAAATTCTACTTTTTTTTTCTTTTTTTTAAATTTATTGTAAAACTACTGGGACTATTGAAATGAAAATTGGTGTATCCTTGTTTCATAATCCGATAAATTTTATGGGCGTAATTAAAATTTTGCACATAATAGAGGGCGCTAGTTACACGTGTATCATTACATATTTTCATCCAAAATTTTTTTAAATTTAGATTTATCGGTAAAAGAGTTCAAGAATATTAAAGAACAGTCAATTCTGCATAAAAAAGTCACTCTTAGTAAAATACTCTAAAGTGAACGGTTGTCCAGAAAAATGACAATTATTGTCATATCGACTTTAAACGCCTTTTTTTAAGGAAAGTCTGAGATTTTTCTATCATTGCTTTTAATACTATCTAATTACAATGAAATAAACACTAATATTACAATAAATGTTCAAAGTGATGACCGCGTTGATCAATACATAAATTGCACCGTTGTAACAAGTTTTGTTGTGCCCTTTGGAAAATTCCTGGGGGGGGGGGGGGGGGGGGGTTGGAGGTTTATTACATTGACCACGCCCTTGCAATGGTTATTGTAGCTAGACACTAATTGCAAAAACCTTTTAAAGTTTTGGTTTTCCCAAATTATTGACAAAAAACAGAATCTTCAGGTGTGAGAATTTGCTTATGAGTGTCTTCATTGGTGCACCCGAAAAGAGAGTCTGAGCCGTGAGTCTTGATTCCCTCCACACAAGACCTTTGGAGTTAATCACCTTTTGAATCCAGGTGTGAACGCACATTCACTAATATACTACGTGTATTTACGAGTTATTTGTAAGGCTGAAACTCTCGGACTTTATCCAGTTATTATAAAAAAAGGGTATACTTATTTTAAATTTCTCGAAGCCTTTTATTTTACGAACCGTGTTCTTAGGTACGGACAGTGATCGGGAATGAGATCTCGGGCACTCGATGTCTCACCCCAAGCACAAGGGAGGCACAGTTGAAAAACAATGCCGAACGTTTAATTTATCTGTCTTTATTCCTTAAATGTTTGCTTGAGGACCACAGCTGTTATTGCGCTGAACGGACATAAGAAGACACTTGGAGCTTGATTCCACTTAAAGTTTTATTTAATAACATATAAACAACATACACTACACGGTTAACTAAAATTCTAAAATAGTGCTGATAATTGTGAAGAAAAACAAGTGACCTCCGATAATTCAAATTCTTCCAAAAATTGTACCTTTCGTAAAGTTCGGGAGAAGCGTCGGCTGTTAGTGGTAAAGAGCGAATAATGATGACCTTACTAGGGTTGTCAACGAAGAAGGCGCCAATGATGATCTGTTTTCTGTTTAGTTTTATTATTTTTCTTTGATATTTTCAAAAAAAACAATTTATTAAAAAGATTTAAGTTACAGGTTCCAGCAACTTAAGAGCTAGATGACTTAATGACTAATTATGCTTGTGCTAAGATTACTTTTATATTAAAATAGAGCTGACTAAACTAAAAAGACTAAAAAGTGCATTCTATCGGATAATTAAACGTGTTATTATTATGATCTACACGCGTAAATGGTCATATAATTGTTTTTAAAAGGAGGCTCAGGTCGCCTGTCCCGTTTCCTTCCCATTGTGCCATCATAAAAGGAGAGTAATGACTAATTTATATTGTCTAGGCCATAAATTAGTCTCATGGGTTATATATAGTACAAATGGTGTTGGGTCTATTTTCTTTCAACAAGCAGATTTGTATCACTAATAGATGGTGTTGGGTATTTTTTCAACAGACGGGTAGTTGTACTTCGGGGCACCGAAAAAGAGCGATCGGAGCGGTGAAGGTTAAAGTGAATAATTACCAAATTTTACGTCACAATTACAAAATATATAAATCACAAGTCCTCAACTCGTAGATGTTAGGGTGGTGACTGTGTGCTTCAACTCGAATTTGAGCTTGGGGATTCATCGTTATAAAAAATATAATTATTCATTACATAACATAAAGAATAAACTGTAAGACAAAGGTTGCATTCAAGAATTATTAATAAGAGTATCTAACCACTACATTTAACAAACAAAATCACAGTTAAACATCAATGACATACAATTTTCATTTCAACTATTTGCATAGGTACATGCTCATAAACTGAAAGTTACTACAGTAAAACGCGCTTAATACGAGATCACGGTTATAATTTCCAATCTATAAGGTCCCCTCAAAAGTTCCATATAAACATACGTATTTGTGTTTATTTATAACGAGGTACCGATTTAAAAGGAGCACATTTGTAAGTACTAATGTGAAAAAATAAATATATAAATATTTGGATATAACTGTGGGATTCATGAGTCAGATAGCTTTAACCCTTTGGTATATGTATATGCAGAAACTTCTCTATTTTTACAACAAAGTCAAGACACGATCAAGAAATCGCCAAGTTGTACAGAGTGATAGCGTTAATATTGTTAGTTAAATGAATCCTGTTAGATCTAAAGTGAAAAGAACTGTAAGGGGGTTGATGTGCCCTTATAGGACGCCCATGTATGTCGCAACCTGGTTAGAAGTATTTTCGTCAATTAAGAAGATTTTGTGATCGTTATCTTCATGTGATTTTGATATTTGGTGATTGATGTCTAACCACCCTTTGTCGGTACTGGTGGGAAAGTATAGTTGACTCTTTGTCGGCGTTGATGAGAAGTGCAGCCTTGCTTTGTCGGCATTCATGAGAAAGTACCAACCAAGTGTTATCAGTACTACTGTAACGTCGTAGGTGGTGTCATAAATTAATAATTGCTCTCTAGCCAGGGTGAGACACTATTTTATTACCCTTAGATTTAGTATTTAAGAGCGCCCCGAACCTAAAGAGCTCTCTTTCTTTCGAGTGGCTCATCTGTACCTATTATCAGTGGAGCAGAAGTCTAAATAGTGTATCCATCATTGTATCAAACGTTAGACGACGATAGAAAAACCTACATAACTAACAAGTTTGATAACCAAAAGAAATTTCCGACGGCTTTAAACTTATATTGTTGTTTTTTGAGAATTCAATGGACCGTAGAATTGCATTTAGTTTTCGATTTCATTTCTCAAATTAATATTCGAAGTGTTCACAAGAAGGAATATTGTAATCTGTTGATTAATGCACGTGAAAAATTTTGAACAAATATTTTTTACCAATTTTTCTTGTTAATGTTTTATTAAAGGTTAAATGTAATCTATCATTTGATTGCAGAAACTAAGAAAATATCGTTCAAAACGTGCTATTTAATATCTACTTAATGTACAATACATATGTACTTATGGAATTACCAAAACATTGCTCTAAAAAGAGTGCAGTTTTTGAGGCAGTATAAGCAAATGAAAGATGAGCCTCTTTATCGGTTTGTGTTTCTTGATAAGACTTGGATATTTGAGAATGGAACATTGAGTCGCTCGTGGCAAGATGAAAATGTAAAAAGTGTTAAAACCATTAAAGTAGACGGGAAAAGATAACTGCACATAATTGAAAAATATAGTTTAATTAATGTACCTAGGTTACCTTTAGTTTATATTATCTTTAGTTGTTATATTGCATGTTGGAAATGAGCATGGTTTTATTAATGGTCCTGAGGCAATATATTGCTCAAGAACAAAACTAAACGATTACCATGGAGAAATGAACCATGACAATTTTTTGAAATGGTTTCAATACCGATTATTATACAACTTGGAGCAACCATCTATCATTGTTATGGATAATGCTCCATATCGCAGTACGTTATTGGATAAAGTTTATGATTTTCGAAAAAAAAAAAATTTGCGCACCTTATATTTTATTAACTAGTAATATTTGATACAAACACGTTGATGCCAAATGTCTCATTTTTACATGTACTATTTCCACCCGCTCTGCTTCCCTATAGTTATACGACGCCCTGTATAAACTTTGTTTAGAAATAAGCCACCAATAAAGTATGTAATAGATGACCTTGCAGAGCAGTATGGTCACAAAATTTTACGTTTACCACCTCCCTATCATTGCATATTCAACCCTGTTGAATTAATTTGAGGAATTGCAAAGAATTATTATTATAATAGGCACATTGGTAGGGATGGTAAAACTGAAAGAGACTGTTTGAATATGTGGCATGAAGCTTTTAATACAGCAACTCCAAATGTGTGGAAAAATTCAATAAACCATACCGAGGAAGAAATCATTAGATGGTATGATAGGGAACGAATATTTGATAGAGAAGAAATTCAATCTATAATTATTGACTTTGGTGATGACGACGAATCAGACAATGACGAAATAATGTTTGATTCGAACTAACTAGACAATATGTGTGTGTCGGTGAATGATAATGTTAATGTTTACGTCTAGTTATTACGATTATTTGTTTATGTATTGGGGTGAAGGTACCGCAATCGGGATAACTCCGGGATTGCAGGATGTAGTCACGGAGCCTAGCAAGGCAGTGAAAAAAAGGAAAGGTACCGATCTAGACGGATGATCGGAACCTGTGAATTCGTTGGTATTTTAGATATAATTTAGTGTTTACTGTCTTGTGCTGATTTTAGTATTTAAATAATAAACTACTAAAAGAACGATGGAAAAGTCGAACAATCTTTGTGCCTCTCCGACATGTGCAATAAAAAGTATAAGTATTATTATTAGATAGACCGAGTTTTATTTACTTACACAATAATAAAATTTTGGAATTAAAAACATATTTTGATTAAATCTTACGATTGACTGTCCTGAAACAAATTATATCATCTTAACCTTCCGTCTGTAACGTGCTGTTGGAGTGAATTTCCTGTAACGTCAGTCTGTGGGACCGATAGATATTAATAATATTATAAACAGAATTTACCGATTTTTTTTTCTTAAAATCAAGTCAATCACGCCTTTTTAAAGATATTCAGATAGATTTACAGATGTCATATACAATTTGTCTGTCAGTGAAAATTCAAAAAAAAAAACATTAATTTTAAATACATTATATTCAATAGCGGAGAAGGGTAACAACCTAAATGCAAACAAAAATTAATAATTTCTATAAATAAAGAAAATAAACTCAATTTTAATCATTAAAGTTAACAAAACTAATTCAAAACGCTTATAGGTTAGTGAAACTATTTGCTCATCAGAATCTTCATCTTGTTAGTCATCTTCTCGGTAGCAATTTTCACAGATTCTTCTAAGATGTTCTAGACAAAGGAACTGAGAACATTTGAAACATCTGAATTTTATTTTAATTTTTTTTTTCGTAGAACATTTTACAGCGTCCGTAAGTCTCTTCTTGGTGTTGTCATTGTCGAATTTCTTTCCGCGTAGTTCCTGAAGTCGTAATTGAATTATTTGTGCAAGTCGTTTATTTGTAGCTCGTCTCGAAAAATGGTCTTGAACAAGTTCATATTTACATGAATTCAAACATTTAAAAACATATAGGCAATTTGAATCCTTACATGAGACTGATGCAAAAAGTGTAACATCGGTCCTTCACATCAAAACTTCGATTTATCAAAGACTCAATAACTGAAACGTGCCCTTTTTCTATAGATACTATTCATTGACTGATCTGCTAGAAACTCCTAGGTGGGTACAGCGATACGTGTACGCGACTTCGTTTACATCGAAATAGTCAGTTGGTTACAGACGTTATAGACCGAAGGTTAAAGATTTGTTCTGAAGTCTGGCAACAGTGTAGGGTAGTGCGACATGAAACTTTGATGACGTGCGAGACTTTTAGTTTCACGGTTACTATATTTATGTTACCATCAAAATCCGATTTCAGTCAAAACCCGATCTAACTAGGAAAACTAGTATTAACCATCAGTCTCGGACAATTCTAGAATTTCCTAGTCAAAACTAGATTTAACTGAAAATCTTAGTTAAAAGTGAATACTCACTTTATAACGGTTTTATCTAGTTAAAACTAGTTTTAACTGGTAGATTATTTGAAATTTTCGGAATATGCACAAAAGTGTCTTATGAATTTTTGTGTAACTATTAAACATATTATGTAATGTGCCTTTATGACACGCCTCTGTAGATTGCCATTCTTGGTAATATACTTGACAATGGCTCAATTCTTGTGTCCATTATCTTCCGGTTAGGGATGTTGTTAGTTAGGGAAATTCCGACACTTGCTGCAAAAGGAAACAAAAATTATGAAACTCAAAATATCACAATAGTCAATATATTCAATAGACAATTTTCGGGAATTCAGAAACGGCTGGGTTTAGGGATAGAGTAACGTTCAGAAAAGTTGTAGATTTTTGAATTCTGAACACAATGCCGTTATTAATATTTATGCATTCTATTGAAAATAAATAAGTTATTGATGTTTCAAATGATGTAACTTCGGAAGCATATTTCGGTGGTTGTGGAAGACTTTTTCTCAACTTCAAATACGTCAAAATATAGCTTATTCAGTTCTTTTGGAGTTCAGAAAGACCAATTTCGAAATTCGTAGCGGTTAGGATACAGCGCTGATTTCCTTGGGACCTTACAGATATTCATTTTTTTAAATTTTTTCGAATAACTCAGAATCGGTAAATTTTAAACATGGGGTACCATATATAAACTGACCTTAAAATTTAACGTGAAAAATTAAAATGGCAAAAGATCGGGAGTGGGGGAGGGAGGGATATCCATTAAAAAATATAATTAGTTATTGCTATGCTTTGAAAATTAGTTTAAAATACGGACCTTTTACATACTAAAAACTTTTGTAGAAAACTTTTTCTTCTAAATTGCATATTTGTTGAGATATTGGACTACCTCACACTAAGTAGCCACTATGTATATAAATATATCGTTTCATTTAAACAAACCCTTACAATATTAATTCTCCACTCTCAAATAACCAGTAGTGCATTTTTGCTTAAGTTGCATCATCTAATATAAAAGGAGAGATGCATCTTCATAGAGCGCTTTTTGTTTTTAAGCTTCAATTATCGCAAAATAGTCTTTAATTTCTGCAATACGTACTTTACATACATTTTTTTAAAAACAAGCTACTGAGTTTTGAAATATAAATAGCGCAGGCGGTAGAATATCCAGAGTGCACATCCGGAAAATTCGACTGAATAGTAATCCGGGTTAGATTCACTTTCATTTTAATGGTTAACTGGATATAAGATACAACAAGAATCACCGTGCGAAGGAGGTTTGCTGTTACGATAAAGTGCTACCTGTAAGTAATTCCTCTCCAACATTTTGTAATTGAAGGGGTTATTGTAATAACGTGATAAGCCACAATTACAAACAAATTAATTATTGGACTTTGAAGTTTTAAAAAAATACGTAAAACTTGCAAGTGCTAATATTGATTCTTAAGTATTTTTTGTAAGTTTACTAGGTACCCTTCTAATAAACTTGTATTAAAATAGGATAAACATCAATAATCGGAAAACTATATTTTTTGATTTTATGAGTTTGTCATGTTATTACTGGAAAAAAGTGACGGTTTTTTAAATAACATATGAAACAAGTATTATAAACTTTTTTTATTAAATAATTTCAATATCTTTATCGTCGTTCTCCGTAGCGCTTAACCCATTAAAGAAAGGCAGATATATTGGAAGTGTTGCGTCACCGAACGTTTCCTTCTTGGGGCCGACAGTGTGATCGCAGAAGGGCCGTTGACATTCTGTTTTGCACCCCTTAATATTGTCCTTTTTTTGCTCTACACTCTACACTCTTATTCATGAGTGTATTCGACTACCCGTGAGGCACACCCACCGCTAATGGAGTTTCGTCGTGGCTTGTATCTGTAACCTTCGAAACTACGGAAGAGAGAGACCAGAGCCATCTCGTCTATTACAGTCCCGGTTCATTCGTACAGAGGTAAGTCTGAACTAGAATTTTTGTCGAAACCTTTACGGAATATGTCTGCGATCCTCTGAATTCAGGGTGGAATCTTAAGAGCTGGTGCTCCTATCTCTAACAGTCCGTCGACATACGTTGACACATAACATTTGGTCCTTCGAACCGGATTAAGGATTTGTGTGAATTTATGTATCCGAGCTTAGTTCCTTGTTTCATTTAATTATTATTTTTTGCTTTTTGTTGAAAATTTCGCCTTGTCCGTTGGGGATCGTGGATCGTTTCGTCTACCTACTGGGACGCTCCGTTGCGGCATATATAAATGCCCCATTCTCTTGAATTGCATTTTATTCACGCATTTTGTGCTATTTTTCTTTGTTCCTTGATTTGGATTGAAGTGGCAATATTTAATTCACAAGCGAACTCAGAGAGAATTTCTATAGTTTCGCTTTCATCAATCTTGGGCCTACCTTGGGTACATACCAGCACTATCGATCTTGTTTTTTCGTACTAGAGAAAATGGACCTTAAGTCGACTTTGGGTACATATCAACATTTTTGATTCTTATTTTTTGTGTCAAATAAAATTTAAAGCATGTTAAATTTGTGCCTTTAATATACTTTGCTTGGGCTGATTCTGTTTTTGCTTGTTTCACTTGTTATACTTTGAATAACTGCAATGAATGAATTTCCATTATGTCCGCTGACAAAATTCTCAAAGCAAGGGCATTACAACAGTCAGCGATTACCAATTTGACATGTATTGCTGACAGTGTTGATTCTGCCGGAATAAACGCGACTCCTAAGAAAACCTTCAAAATGGGTTATAGGAACCTTCATAGGGTAAAGAAGAACTTTGTAAAGCATCATAATGTCTTGATTTCTATTTTTATGATTTGATTAAATAGCCGGTGCGCCGGAAGAATTGCTAATCGAAGAACAAGCCTCTGCGAACTTTTGGAAACAATGCTACCGAATTGAGGCGATTTTTGACGTGCTCTTTGAATTGTCTTTAGAGGAAAACGGAGCTCTGGACGTTTCGTTCCAAGCTTCAGCCCATACCTGTCGCGACAGTCAGGGGTTGAGTATTAAAGAAAACGTAGTGTTGCCAAAGGTTCATCTACTTGTGTTTAAAGGCGACATTCTGGCTTTTCTCATGTTCAATCAGAATTTCGATACATTCATTCATGCTAACTGTTCTTTGAATAATATTACTAAATTTAACTACCTGATTTTTTCGTTACAAGGGGAACCGCTAGACCTCATTTTGGATGTACTTATTACTGACAAAAACTATACCGTTGCGTATAATTTGCTCTTAACTTGTTACAATAACAAACGTTTGCAAGGATTTTCTCACTGGGAAGCGATCGAAAATACTCCTCGCCTCCATTCAGAGGATAGTGTCGGTTTGTGTAAGTTGTTGGATACGTTTAACACAAATTTATCGACTTTGTGTAACTTAAACTTTAAGGTATGTATTTATGGAATGGTTGTAATTTCATTTTGTCATACATGCTTCTTGTTCGTCTCGATTCATACACTCGAAAAGCTTTCGAGCAACATTATGCGTCCAATGATGTGCCCGCTTTCGGTTTTATTACAGATTTTCTTGAGTGCTATTGTACCGCGTTAGTAGTAATTCAAGCTGCTTCCCAATCTTCTGAGGCTAGCCCGACAGGACTGAAAGTTTAGTTTCTCTGGGGGTGAATTCGCGTGGACTTTTCAAGGGTCATTCTAGATGTAAATCCGTGTTCTTTGTGAACAATAATGCTCAAACTCCCGTTTGTCTTTCCTGTTCGAGTTCACATGCTGTTTACTTGTGTCCTGCATTTATGGCTAAGCCCGTTTGAAACTGTTTTGAATTTATTAAAAGTAAGCGTGCTTGTCTCAATTGCCTGGATTCTGGTCATTCGCTTGCGCGGTGTTCATATAAGAAACATCGACTTCGTCATTGGAGTCGCGACTTTCTGAACCCTCAACATCGATCACAAGCATTGTGGCTCCTCCTTCTGCGGTAGAACATAAAAGTGTTACCATTGGAATGTTGCTCAACGACCAAGAGATTTTGCTCCTCACTGTTTCGCTACGAATCCACGACTTGTTAGGAAAATGGCATGTCTCGAGAGCGGTGTTAGATAGTGACGCTTAGTTCTGTTTCATTACTAGAAATTTCGTTCAAAGGCTCTGTCTACCCCATTTTAGAGTTATTTTCTCCTTACAAGGCTTGAATTCGATGTGTACTGCTACCAAACTAGACATACACGCCCTAATCGCTTCTGTCCATGATGTGGGAACCACGTTTAATGTCGATCTAATTGTTCTGGATAAAATCTGTGAGAGTGTGCTTCAGATTTCACTTTTCGCGGACAACTTTAAGTTCCTTTCTAATTTACAATTGGCGGATCCTAGTTTCTGTGAAAGTTCAAAAATTGACATTTTTATAGGGAACAACGTGTTTTTATACATTTTGCTAGATGAGAAAATAATGGTCCCGACAAACCCGTTTGTATCAATACGATTTTCGGATGGACCTTGATGGGCAGAACTATTTTGGATTCGCTTGTTCAAGTCAGTAAGAATTTTCTCACTACCCTGACTGATTGCGAGGTTTTGCATGATACTGTTCAATAATTTTGGAAGACCGAGGAGGTGCCTTTCTACGAGGCAGAGTCTCCGGAAGCTGAGTACTGTGAAGCCTATGTACGCGCAAATTATCGAAAGAAATGAATCAGGTTGGTATGCCGTTGCCCTGCCATTTAAAATCAACGCTTCCGATTTTGGGAATACTTATTCGATTGCTTTATGTAGGTTTTTATCTTTGATGAGAAGATTTCTGCGAAATGGGGAACTATATAGGTCCTCTTCTGCATATTTGCAGGACTACCTCGATCAGGGTCATTTGAAATTTGGGTCAGATTCGGCACTTTACGATACTTCGAATTCTTACTATATTGCTCATCATGCCGTTCTTAAAATGGAATCGGCTAATACCCCTCTACATGTCATCTTCGACGCTAGTTCTCATGCTGAGAACAAAATCTCGTTAAACCAAGCACTATACACCGGTCCCAAATTGCAGCAGGACTTGGTTACGGTTTTGCTTAATTTTCGGTTGCATAAGTATGTCCTTACGTGCGACCTAAGGCAGATGTTTCGGATGATTTTGATTAATCTCCTTGACCAGCCCTATCAGAGAATTCTTTGGCGTTCCAGCACCACTGAACCCATAAAGCATAACGAGTTGTAAACGGTCACTTTCGGTGTTGCCTCTAGTTTCTATCTAGCAATCTATACCCTGTTACAATTAGCTGACGACTACGTAGATTTACCTTACGTATTTGCCGTTTTAAGGAATTAAACTTACGTCGATGATTTAATCAGAGAAGCGGATTCCGTCGAAACCTTGTTGCTTATTAAGGATCGGATCAATGAGTTATTAGGGTGTGGGCGCTTCGAGGCTCGAAAATGGGCAAGTAAGTGTGAGGCTCATTTGAGAAGTTTGCAGGACTCATACCATGCGGAGCAACCGTTTGTTTCGACAAGGGTGACAACATTTTAAAAATATTGGATCTGAGTTAGAATCCTAGAACCGACGGCTTTCACTATAAGTTTTCAAATATCGCAACTGAATATAGTAAAAGAATCATGCTCTGTGAACTGGCTATAATCTTTGATCTGATGGGGTTGATCACCTCTCTAACTATCTTTATAAAAATTATTACTCAGGCCTTATGGTTACTAAAGATTTATTGGGACGATTGCCCACCTCGCGACATTGTGTCTAAATGGTCAAGGTTTAAGGAGGAGATGGTTCTATTTGGTACATTTAATATTTTAAGAAGAATTAATCTCACTTCTTCCACGTCTTGGGAACTAGTCGGGTTTTGTGACACCTCAGAGCGGGCTTATTGCGGCGTGGTTCATATAAGCGCAGCACTTCATATAAGTTATTTATGTTAGCCTCTAAATCTAAAGTAAGTCTGCTCAAAACCCTTACTCTGGCATGTTTGGAACTATGTGCTGCTGTGCTGTCCTCAAAACTAATACGTTATGTTATAACCGTTTAGGAGCTTAGGATTGCGTTTAAGGGTCTGCTCACTTTTACAGATAGCTCTATCGTTCTCAATTGGATGAGGGGTTCACCCCACCAGTGAAAACCTTTTATTGCTAATAGGATGGCCTACATTCAAAGAACCTTACTTAATGCCGTTTAGCTGCATGTCTCTAGTACCGATAATACTGCCAATTGTGGTAGCAGAGGGATGCTTCGCTCTGAACTCAGGGTTTTCGATCTTGGTGGAAGTGTCCAGATTTTTTAACTCAGAATATGGACACTTAGTCTCGGGATGAATTTAATTTCTGTAATAATTCGGAACTCTCCTGCGAGCGAAAAAAACGAACGCTCTCTACTATCGTGCCTAAACACTTTGCAGATTCATTGTTGGAAAGGTTAAATTGTCTCACTAAAATAAAAAAGATTGTTTCCTTTGTCTTAAAGGCCAGTCAGTTGTTTAAGAGCATTATTACTCAATCTGAACCTCGTACATCGGATAAGCATTATCTTACGGCTAAAGAACTCAAGGCTACGCTTTTATTCATGATCAAGTATACTCAGAATCGTAGTTTTTTAACCGAACTCCGTCTGCTGAAAGACGGACGTCGCTTGCCTAAGATGCTTCAAAAGTTGACTCCATTTGTTGACAGGGACGAATATTTATGGGTCGGTGGGCGATTGGTCCATTCAAATTTACCTTTCGAGAAAAGATTTTTTATTTTATTACCCTCTAACACCAAACTAGTGGAACTGCTCATCACTCATATATACGCGGTTAATTTACATTGTGGTATTCAGACTAATTTTTTGCTTTGTCAGAACTTCTGGATTCTTTCTGCGAATAAACGTATCCGTGCAATTTTACGTAAATGCCATGCGTGCTGGAAAGGCCAAAGCCTTTCCAGTGACTTATGGAAAATCTTCTCAGTTTTCGAGTTTTCGCGGTTGAAAATATTGTTACTAATGTTTAATCGTGGATTCGTGGTACCAAGATGTTGATTAGACTTGGCCTAACTCTTGATACGTCTAGTTAGCAATGGACTGGATGTTTGCGAAGGACCACCCTGAGTTCGCGGTCTCAGAGACATCGTGTTTGTGTAAATGAAGAAAACTAAAAACCCTTTTTGACTGTAACTAAGGTTTATTGTTCACCAACAATTTCGAGTAATTTAGCAAAGGACTAACAACTTTTCGTGATAAGTTAACTAATGTACTAATTAACCGTGTATAGGAACCGTGAGTAAAGTATTCGCGTACGAGTAACATGCAACATACGGAGTTAAGAGTCGACGGAGACGCACGAGAAGAGAGCGATTTTTCCTCTTACAAAATCTTAAATACTAAAGTTAATGGTAAGCGCACATAGGCATACCAAAAACCAGGAGGTCATCATCAGCACTCCTCCTAGATTTGTCCTTGTAGCTTGCCTAACTTTAACAGCATGGTTGGGGTTTCATTAGAGGGCGGTTGAGACCAGAATCGAGAATGTGTCCAAATTCTGGTATGCATAAAAGGGCGGCGAGAAGGTTTATTACACAGTTAGTTTAAGTTTGAACGAAATGCATACCAATATCTGGTCATACGGGCAAAGGTGGCAAAAAAAAGGGTAACGTTCATAGGCGTAGCACACGGGTTCCTTACGTACTAATCACAGATTTAATTCTAGGCTTATGTAGAATACAATTAAACGAACTAATAGATTAAATCAATTGTCGGATATTCTGTCCTCTACACAAGCCCTAATAACTAATGCAGGACTGGTGTGGCCCTTTTTCGGTTGTTGTTGAGAGAATAAGAAGTGTAAATGTAACCAAGGCATACGTATGCCTATTTATTTGTTGCGCGACCAAAGCTGTTCATTTAGAGTTGGTCTCAGATTTATCTAAGGATGCATTTTTGGCTGCATTGCGTCGTTTTGTGGCCAGACGGGGCAGTGACTAATACTCCGATTGCGGGACAAATTTTGTGGGAGCCGATAATTATTTTTTAAAAAATATTGGTAAAAGCCTCAGAACGAGAATCTATCGCCTGGCGTTTCAACCCTCCCGCTGCCTCCCCCATATGAGAGGCATCTGGGAAGCGAATATTAAATTGGTCAAATCCCATCTTGTTCGTGTAGTGGGTTCACAGATTTTGTCGTGCAAAGAACTGAGTACTGGTGTTGCTCAGGTGGAGGCAGTTTTGAGTGAGTTCGAATCCGTATGACTTTACCCTCACTTCTGGTCATTTTGTGACGTTAAAACCGTTGTGTGCTCTCCTAGAGAAACAAGATCTGAACGTCAATGTTGGCCTCCTGACCCGATGGCAGTTGGTTCAATGTATGCACCAAGATTTTTGGGCACATTGGCATGCAGAATACCTGCATATCTAGCAGTAGCGCAATAAATGGTATCATGATTCTGTTGAACTCAAGGTTGGCACTATGGTTTTGTTAAAAAGAGAAAACAATAACCCTCTAAATTGGAAGATTAGTCGAATTACTCAGGTTTTTCGGGACTCTGATGATATTGCTCTTGTGGCATTGGTGCGGACTATTACGAAAGCTTTAAAGCGTCCCTTAGTAAAACTTTACCCCTTATCACTTCAAATAATATACAAATAACGAATCCTCTTAAGTTTCTTTGTATATAATTTTCTTTATTCTTTGTTAGTTCCCAAATTCTCAAAATTTGCTCCTTATTATTTAATTATATTAGCAGAATAACTATAATGCGTAATTTGCTTTATTTTGCTGGCATATTCGTTTTTTTACTGGTGTTTTGATTTGTTCTTTATTGTTAATGAAAACTGGTGGTTTTGATAGAGGGGGGAAGTATGTTGCGTCACGGAGCATTTCCTTCTTGGGGCTGTTCATGTTCTGTTTTGGACCTCTTAATACTGTATTTTTGCTCCTGCGTATTCTACATTCCTTTTTTTACCTTCTGATGCTCCATATCGTTTTCAAGACACTTCTACTTGGTCGCCCATCCACGGCACGAGTCGATAACGACGAGTGTAGGCAATTATTTGTACCGCTTATTTTCGTTAATAGTGCATCGTCATTGCCTGTTCACGTAACCTTCGTGGACTATTGAAAAGAAAAACAAGAACCCTCCCTTCTACCAGTCTTCCGACTCATTGGATGAAGATAAGTCCAAACCATTGCGATTTATGTCTGTGATCCTCCGGATCCAGGGTGGAATCTTAAGAGCTGGTGCTTCTGTCCCCAACCGTCCGTCGGTACATCGACACAGAATAAACATTTTTTAACGAAATTTGAGATACAACCATTTTGAATTATTCTAACGTTATTACTAAAGTTAAATTGAAAATAATAAAAATTCTAATATCTTTTATTGAATTTTCGCCATGAGAAAGGGACAAAGTAGGCTTTAGAACTTAAGTGAGTGTAACAAGAACTTATTGCAAACTAGAGTTTTTGATGTCCTACAACATATAAAATAAATGATCAAAATCGGACCACAAATAAAAATATTACGGAAGTGTCCCGTTCTTAAGTGGGTCACACTATATACAATATATAGAGTGTTCCGGAATGATGGCCAAATCTTTTAACATGGCATTCTACCAGCCATTTTAGGAGGGGATCTTCGTATGAAATTTTTCAATTTGGGTCCTTACTGTCGAGATATTGGAGTTTCAAAATGGTGGAACATAATCGTTTTTCTCTTTTTTCTTAAAAATGGTAACACTTAGAAATTTCAATTTTGGTACACATTATCAGCTAATTCAACTCTATTTTTTGGCAGTGCTTGTTCTGTGATTCACGTTTCTATAGGGCTGGAATCAGCAACTCCTAATTTTATTTCTTTCAGAACTTTTTTCTGCAATAGCCGATTTCGATAAAACTTTTTTTACTTTTATCATTTTTGTAATATATAACCAACAATTGGCGTAAAAAAAATGAAAATCGTTTTTCTTACCCTAATCCTTACCTAATGCAGCAGGCGATTGTTATGTAGAGAGTGTTGGTGTTGTCAACAAAATCGTCCAAATTGCGCCTCTCTTATTTTTCTTAAGTTTAGGTATGAGAGATGAAACCGATATTTAACTAACCAGGAATTAAGAGCAAAAATTGAGAAA
Source organism: Euwallacea similis (assembly GCF_039881205.1). Lineage (NCBI taxonomy): Eukaryota > Metazoa > Arthropoda > Insecta > Coleoptera > Curculionidae > Euwallacea > Euwallacea similis. Next base: position 2,653,304 of record NC_089637.1, on the reverse strand, counting down.
TAAATAATTTAATCAATTATTAGCAATATCAATAAATTGAAATAACTGTATCTAATCCCCCAGATAATAATAAAATTTACATCAAATGTTCAAAATGCTCGCCGGCACATTCTTGGCATAACTGTAGAGAAGATCCCTAATAGGGTAAGAAAAACAATTTTTATTTTTTTTACGCCAATTGTTGGTTATATACAAAAATGATAAGAGTAAAAAAAATTTAGAATGATGTGCAGTATTTAAAAAAAAAGTTTTATCGAAATCGGCTATTGCAGAAAAAAGTTCTGAAAGAAATAAAATTAGGAGTTGCTGATTCCAGTCCTATAGAAACGTGAATCACAGAACAAACACTACCAAAAAATAGAGTTGAACTAGCTGATAATGTGTACCAAAATTGAAATTTCTAAATGTTACCATTTTTAAGAAAAAAGAGAAAAACGATTATTTTCCGCAATTTTGAAACTCCAATATCTCGACAGGAAGGACCCAAATTGAAAAATTTCATACGAAGATCCCCCCCTAAAATGGCTGGTAGAATACCATTTAAAAAGATTTGACCATCATTCCGGAACATCCTGTATATTAAATTATTTATATTAGTAAATATTATATTAATAATTTAGTATTGGACCATGGAAATCAAATAAATGAGGTACTTTTAAATTTAATTATTGGAAAATTCGAAATTTCGTCTTAGATTTTTGTTTTAACTTTTAATCGAGCGTTGAAAAAATCGTTTTAGTTAAAAGAGTAATGAAAAAAACCCACAATTATGATATAGTTATAAATAATTGCTAGTTTCTTTTTCCTGACCCCGAATGTTTGAGGTCAAAAATATACTCGATTCTTCACTACAGTTATCCTTAAATTGAATTAAAAATCTCTGAGCTTCTTAAAATCTTTTTAAAATGACGTAAATAAAGTTATTACTTAATATTACTTAATATGTACATACAAATGAATATTTAATAGTGTACGTCTGAAAATAATTCAGACTTTTTGGGAATTCCTAATTTCAGCAAAAAAGTAGGCCTAAAGGCTGATTATAAACAGGAGCGACCATCTCAAAATGGTTATAACCTAGGATTCCCAAAAGGTCTTTTATCTTTATTTTTTACCAGAGTTGGGCTTTAGTTTAAGACTCATCTGGTGTTTGCAAGATGTTGGAAATCGGATAGCAAAATGAAAAGCCGACAAAGGTCAGTTCTCAGATTGTGTGGAGCTAATAAATTCATTAGGCGTACTTCATTGCATCTACAATGCGGCAAGGAAGAGATTGGATTGACCGCCAATTAGGATATTGTCCTTTCATCCTTCTTTGTCGGCTGAGTCGGTTCCACCCCTCAGAGGGATGAAGCCGAACCAATGGGAGTAAAGAAACCAGGAGAAATTTTCCATCAGGAACACAACAAAGAGCAGTCTCCATCAAGTTGTAATCAAGAACAGGCACACAAGAACTTTCCACACAACTTGAAACTAAGTTCCACTCCTGCAAACACTACATACTCTAGTTAGCTAGGAAATATATTTAATAAAGCAAATCAAAAGTGCATCAATTCAGTTCTTTTCGGTTTGATAAAAACGAGAGCGGTTCTTCGGTGATACATAAAACCCAGAACCACCCGCAGAAGCAGATACCACTAAGTTTCATCAGTGTCTTGGAGAGGTTGAGTAGCAACCAACCCCGACAGCGTGTATTGCCTCTTTTTGCTTTGAGTACTATTTCACACCTCCTTGACATGCTTGAAATTAAGTTTCTAATGTCATCTTGAAGGTAATTTTATACTCCTCGTGTCACGTGAGGACATGCATTATTGTATATCAATAAAAATTTCTCATTAATAAATAGAGTATATGGTACTACATGGGATTTTATAATGTCAGTTATGTATCGGTGGGCTTTCAAGCCATCATTCTGAAGCACAACTAATTTAGTGCGACCTTCTAAACTAATACCTCCTCATATCTTAACAGATCCACCTCCGTAATTCATGGTACGGACGATATTGCACGGGGTATATCACTCTTCAGGGTGTCGATACTCTCTGCTACGATGATCTTCATTAAAAGGGCAAAATTGAGACTCATCCGCAAAGAGTACGTTACCCCCTTAACTATCTCTTCAATCTTGATAATCTTGGGCTTCAGTTTCCCTAATATCAGGTAAATTGAAAATACTGTGTTTAACGTTTGACGTTTTACGTCAATTACGCTTGCAACCCTGTAGGAAGTAACATTCCTTTTTGTCACATTCTTCTCACTCTATTTTAACTGATACGAAAGTCATATCGACGAGAAAACTCCTGCTGCAGTACAGTGCTTGTAATGCGTCGACTTCGTAAAGCTTTTAGCCTTAAAAATGGATCATAGTTATTCATTGGCAACTTTTATCGTCCTTGTCCAGGTCTTCTTATATTACTACCTGTCTCCTACCTGTTTATAAACAGCACGAATGCTCCGGATACCGCAGATGATGCCACTTCAAGTCGTAGTGTGATTTGAGCTTGTGGTTACTTCCGCACGTGCCACAACAGTTACATGTTCTTCCAGAGAAATATTTCTCCTCTGATGGACATTTTGGACCATTTTCTTTGGGAAGAAAATTATAAATTCAGAAAACCCACTAAAAACACAATTTAAACGACGTCAAATGAGGTATATAGTGTGGACACATGTGTCGGAACAAATTCATTTAAAATTCAGAAATTCGTTCTTTCGAACATGTCGATTATTATTTTTTACTACGGTTTTTTTAATATTAAAATCATATATACAGGGTGGCCCAAAAATAAATTATCACCATCAACTTTTTTTTTCAAATGGAACCACCTATTTTTTATTTCATTTTTTAATTCTGCATCAAATTTTAAATATGTTTGGTGTAACATATCCTATTCCTAAATTCAACAGTTATCGAGAAATTTACAATTGTACAGGGTGGTCCAAATTGGAGGCGTATCATTGGGATCTCAGAAACTATAAGAGATACGACGTCGCTTAAATTAGGGCAAAGTTGCGCAATTTAGTGTCCAATAAAATGCTACTTCATATGTGGAAAAATTCCAAATACTTTCGGAGATATCCAGAAAAAATCGAAATTTTGCTATATCAATTTTATTTTTTCCTGACTTTATTTGAAAAAATATTCCAAAACAGATGTTACTTCATTATTGCCACTTTTTCTTCCCTACAAGATGGTGTTGTGAAATTTGAAATCCGACGTTTCATCTTTGAGCAACCATCATCAACTTAATTTTTTTAAATACGGACCTGGATTTTTTATCTTGTCTTTTATTACCTTTTGCTCTTCTAAGAACAATGACATATAACAATCACCAAGAAAATTATTAGATATGATAAAAATACCCTCTTAAAAGGTGCATATATCTAGCACTCTTCCATATATTCATTTTAAATAATTCAATTAGATTCAACTAGATCATTTTTAATATCAGTTTTAAGGTTTTAAACAATTTCCTAAATTTTTGTAGCAAAACTTTTTTACAAAATTCATTATTTACTAACTAAATCCTATTTTACTCGCCTAAATAATACTTATATATAATAATAATGATACATACTAAATAAGATTAAATAAAATGTTCAAAAATTTGACCGTCGTATTCAATGCACTTGCGAATTCGCATTTGCATCTGTTTAATAGCTTTATTTATAGTTCTTCCTCGAATAGCTCTCACTTCTCTGATTAAATTCTGCTCTAAAATTTCCACATTGCGCGGAATATTTTTATATAATTTATTTTTTAAAAAGCTCCAAAGGAAAAAATCTAGAGGATTAAGATCAGGACTTCTAGATGGCCATCGAATATATCCTTTATTGCCAATCCATTTATTTGGAAACAACATATTCAGTAAATCTGTTACTTGTCTCCCATTGTGTGGTGGTGCCCCATCTTGTTGCCACCATAGATCACGCAACACGGCCAAAGGTTCGTTTTCCAGCGAATCCATAATTTGATTTCTTATGAAGTTAAGGTACCGTTCCGAATTTAAATTTTCTCGGTATATTAACCCATCTTGTCCCAAGCATCGAAAAATTAAAAAAAACGAATTTTTTGTTTGTAAATATTTATTTTGTTACATTTAAGAATATATTACATATGTCAAAAAAACTGGAAAAAAATTATGTACAAAAAAAAAATACTGGTGCGTAAACGAACCATTGGGAATATACATATATGAAATACTGTTTTGGGACACATAAGGATACTACTAATAATTTTAACGAAAATTTATACCATAATGTTACAATCTTACATAAAATAACTAAAATTGAATTATTTTGTACATAAAACTTTATTTCATATAAAAAACAGCATAATATTTCATGGTGCATTAACGCACCATTGGTAACAGACGGTTTCATTTTTGATGATACTGTGCAAAGCACGAATTATGTAAATGTACATTGCACTTATTACAAATATAAATTGTGTGACTATGGCAAATTCTACACCTCCTTCGTACTTTATTAGTATGGGGAATTATGAGATGACCTTTATTATCATAACGTAATTCGTCTATGGGAAGAGCAAGATTTCTTTGAATTATTGTTTTATCTGTTTTTAAAAGCCGCAGGGCCACATAAGATTTAAAATCTACTTGAGAATTTTTTTTTTCATTTACAACATTATATAGTTTCCATGCGTTGACGACTAAACTATCCAATGAGTTACAAAATAAAGGCCACCACCATTTTTTCCCAAATACTTGGCATCTACAGGGTGGTCCAATAAGAGCGCCTCGGACAACTACGACTTTATTACTGGTTTTGATGAAAAATTGTTTTTACACTTATATGTGGGACCTTATAGGGCACATTTTAAAAATATTCTCATTTATACAGGGTACGCAAAAAAAAGATACAATGAAAACTTACGTTTTTTTAAACCTAATACCCTATATCTTTTTACATATTTGAAATTAGAATAAGAAAATAATATTAGTTTGTATAATAATCCATAGGTCTAAAACAAATACTTCTTGAGAAATTGAACAAAATGTAAAAATGCAAGGGTCGTGAAATCATTTTTTTTTCTAAGCTAAATGGATTACTTAATTACCGTTTTTGAGCGGCACGTTTTAACAACAAACTCTTCTTCAAATTAAAAATAATTCTTTTGTATTTTGATATACAGGATGAGCAAAAACATTGATTACATCTTGCCCACTTATGATTTAGTATATCTTACTTATTTTAAATGGAAGATATACATTTTTATGTATTCATTAGAACCACTATTTAATGCCCTTTCAAGTGATACTAAGATGTCCTATACCTATCTTTAACTCTTTCACGTGAAATGAGGTTTTATTTAATTTTAATTAACAACATGACATAAAAGAAAGTTCGGTCAGGGTATGCCTTGGATTGGTTTCCATGGCTACAAAAACATCAAATTTTTTAATTGGACCTTTTTTTTTTAATAAACCTCCTGCACATTTTCATCGAAATGTGAGAGCCGTTTTTAATAATTTATTTCCTTATTTAGACCTATGGATTATTATACAAACTAATATTATTTTCTTATTCTAATTTCAAATATGTAAAAAGATATAGGGTATTAGGTTTAAAAAAACGTAAGTTTTCATTGTATCTTTTTTTTTGCGTACCCTGTATAAATGAGAATATTTTTAAAATGTGCCCTATAAGGTCCCACATATAAGTGTAAAAACAATTTTTCATCAAAACCAGTAATAAAGTCGTAGTTGTCCGAGGCGCTCTTATTGGACCACCCTGTATAATTAGCAATTCCGTTGTCATGTAAATCTACCCCACCCATATATTCATTGTATTGGGCAATTACATAAGGTTGGGGTATATATATATCTTTTCGTTGTTTTCTACTATAGCGTTTAACATTTTGGACAGGGTCTACGCTATAAACATTACTTGCTACCGTTACAACCGAATTATCATGCCAACGCACAATAGAAACTTTTGATTCAGATTCATATGCTGAAATATAGGATCCGCGGACTTTTTTACCGAATGATTTGGAATTTTCAATTAGACACTTATTTGTTCTATTTTCTCGGATAGTACCGGTAGCGAAATAACCATTATTTTTTAAATGTACCAAGAGTTTGAATGATGAAAAAAAATTATCAAAAAAAATTTGGTGATTCACTGGCTTATCTACAACAGAAAGTAAACTCATGACAACATCACCGCCAAGCCCAAGGCTAGAATGAGTTTGATTTTGAGCACCACTATATGGAAGTGAATAAAATAGGTACCCATCAGATGAACAAAGGCACCAAAGTTTGAATCCAAAACGAACTGGCTTACCTTTTATAAACATTTTACAGGTATGGCGTCCAAAGTAAGGTACCATTTGTTCATCTATGGATAAGTTATGTGAAAATATTCCAAACTGTATATTTTTTTGGTTTATTGCATTAAAAAAGGGTCTAACTTTGGCAAATTTATCATTTTTATCCAACAGATTATTGTTCGATAAATGCAAGTTCTGCTTTATGAATTGAAATCTATTACGGCTCATACATTTTTTTATAAGATTAATTCCTTTGTCTTCATCAGTAGACCAATAATGTTGAATATGTGGTAATGAATGGTAACCAGAAAAAAGTAAAATTCCTATAAAATTTAAAAATTCGTTTTTTGATAATAGAAATTCATGGCGGTTATTGTCTTGAGCATATTTTACCGAAAAATTTAAAACCAAGTCAATCACTTCGTCATCAAAAAACATAAAAAATATTTCAAGGGGAGTTTTCCCCGAGAGCCTATTTTTTAGTTTCTCGCGTGATTGAAATTCATCGGATATAGGTGCGTGAGTATATTCAATCTGACCTTTCTTCCATTTGACTGTAGAAGCAAGCCTTTCATTTGCCGAAAGCAAACGTCTCCTTTTGGACTCCAAAGTTTCATCATCCGATGAATCCCATTGAGCTTCATTGGTCAACAAAGTACAGGACTGATTCGTACACGACTGATTTGTATATTCCGGTAGATGCAATTCGAAAGTTCCAACTATATCAGTTGGTTCCTCAAACTCTTGTAGATTATTTTCATAGTTTATATCTTCTTCATCGGTCAAAGTGTCCACGTCGGGTGGAATATAAACAGCGTCAATATGTTCTGAAAATATTATCTTTTTTTACTTTTAGCTTAAATTCGCAAAAAACTTAATATTACTATATTGCATCTAATATATACATATAAAAATATGTAAATACAAGTAATACTTACGACTTTCATCATTATTCTGCAAATCCGTCACGATCTCCTCCAAGGCTGCTTCTAATTCTTTTTGAGTAAAATACTTCGAAAACGACATATGGATTTTTTTGATTGTAATTAAATATCAAATGAACGGACTACAGCTTATATGGCGCTGAACCGATACAAAAAAACACTGGATGAATACACGGTCACTCAACAAAACTACACTGTATAGTTACTGAAATTCTAATAGGCACCTGGGTTATAGAGCGATGTGAGTTTTGTTCGCTTAGAGAGACTCAAACCAACTAATTCGTTTTTTCTTCATCGTGAGATCGTAGCCACAAAAAAGAGTATTGAGTCAATAAAAATCCAAATGATTTTCTCATGAGGATCAGTTTTCAAACCTATAAATTGATTGGAAATTTATGCCTATATCAACATTATCGGTAATTACCTTATTTAGTCTAAGCAATCATTTGGGTAGATTTTGTGAGTAATGACATTATTTAGTCTGAGCAATAAATTGGGCAGATAGATGGGTTTATTTATCCTAGAATAGTGTTGGGTATTTTCCCAACACAAGAAACAAATTAATACTAAACAATACACTAATCGGCGACTATTCACTCTGAAAGCACACACTTTTCGAAAATTGCAATAACTTGATTTTATTTCATAGATAAAACCAGTGGTGCGTTTAGGCACCGGTATTATTTACACAAAATAAGTGATAATTTATATGACAATTCAAATGCACTTTTTCTACTATGTAATCTACATATTATAGACTTATCAAAAATGATTATACTTTGCAAAAATAAATTACCTTACTATATTTGAATCACTTCAACATTTGACACAAAATTATGCAGCGTTTTCCATGACTCTAAGATGTCATAATTTTTTTGTTTTAAAACAAAAATCAACAGTATGTACGATACTAAGTTCTATAATACTAATAGTAATAAAATTTCTAAATAGATATGAAAAAATATATATTGGATTTAGCAAAAAAAAATCATAAAATGTGTGGTTCGATAATGCACCACTGGGACAAAATGGGTTAAGGGTCCAATAATATTATTATTATATAATCCTACCCAGACATTAAAAGAGTTGCGACCTTGTGCTCTTACTTCCTGATTTATTCTAGGATTGTTTATTGACCAATAATGTTCATTACTTCTATTAAAAATTCCATTGGTCGAAAAGTTGCATTCGTCGGAGAAAATAATTTTGTTCAAAAAATTATCGTCAGCTTGTATTGTTCAAGCCAATGACAAAATTCTAATCTTTTTTCGAAATCGTCCGGTCTCAATGCATTACTAACGTGAATTTTATAGGGTTTAAATTTGTGTGATTTCAATGTTCTCAGTATCGATGTTTTTGGCATATTTAATTCTTGTGCATACTGTCTCAATGATCCCCGAGGATTGTTAATAGCCTATAAAAAAATAATAATGTAAATTGTTTGTTTTCAAATTAAAAGGACAATATAATAAATAAATTTTTACTTGGTTTAAAATGGCTTCTTCGTCTTCAGCATCATGTCGATTTCCATATTTTTCCCGGGGTTTAATAAAAGAATCAAATTCTGCTAAATTGCTATCAAGACGACTGAAAAAACTCATATGTGGCTGATGTCTTTCAGGATATTCTTGTAAATACCACTCTGAAGATACTTGAGCATTTCTATTACAAGCGTAATAGATTTTTATCATATCGCGCTTTTCAAGTGATGAAAACATTTTATTTTACTTTAATAATAATTAATATCAACTTTAACTAAACCTATAAATTATAATTTACTGATTACATTTAATAGAACGAAAATTTTTCCAGTAATTGATAAATTTTCAACAATTATTGTTTACTTGTTTAAAACAAAAGTAGAACGAACTCAATCATAGCCACCTGCTTGTCCATATGTGCTGTTTTAATACTCATAAGTCCTATCTATTGTGATACTTTATGTAAAATTATTTATGTTATTTATTTCATATATTAAAATTGATTGAAAACATCTATTACGCGAGAAGAACCTCGCATCAACAGTTTATATACAATTTCTCAATAAAACAATGAGCATAAGGAAGACAAACCTATGTTAAAAAAGATGTGGGAGAATGCTAGATTAATGCACCTTTTAAGAGGGTATTTTTATCATATCTACTAATTTTCTTGGTGATTGTTATATGTCATTGTTCTAAGAAGGGCAAAAGGTAATAAAAGACAAGATAAAAAATCCAGGTCCGTATTTAAAAAAAGTAAGTTGATGATGGTTGCTCAAAGATGAAACGTCGGATTTCAAATTTCACAACACCATCTTGTAGGGAAGAAAAAGTGGCAATAATGAAGTAACATCTGTTTTGGAATATTTTTTCAAATAAAGTCAGGAAAAAATAAAGTTGATATAGCAAAATTTCGATTTTTTCGGGATATCTCCGAAAGTATTCGGAAGTTTTCCACATATGAAGTAGCATTTTGTTGGGCACTAAATTGCGCAACTTTGCCCTAATTTAAGCGACCTCGTACTTCTTATAGTTTCTGAGATCCCAATGATACGCCTCGAATTTGGACCACCCTGTACATATCAATGACTAGACCGTATCAGATGTATAACTACGAGCCATGGCCTTTGAATTCTTCGATTTAATAAAAAAATAGAATAACAAATTAAATTAAATGTTCAAATTGTTGACCATTAATTTCTTGGCAATAGGCAAGCCGAGTTTGAAATTCTCGTAATACTTCAGTCAACGTTTTTGGCGGTATTTGTTGTATTTTGGCTCTAAATCTATTCTTCAATTCTTCAACATTTTGGGGTTTATTGAAATAGACTTTGGATTTCAGATAACCCCATAGATAAAAATCTAATGAGGTTAAGTCTGGAGACCTAGCTAACCATTCGATAAAACCTCTTCTTTCGATCCATCTATTTGAGAAAATATTGTTAAGATAATCCCGTACTGTTCGCCAATAGTGTGAGGGCCAATAGTCCGTCCTGTTCGAACCATATCGAATTTGCTGGTATGTTTGCGTTCTGACCATTTGGGTAAAGTTGAGTATTATGTAATTTTCTAGCAGGGCTATATATATATATATATATATACAGGGTGTTAGTGAAATAACTTTTGTAAATTTAACCAGTGATTAGGAACGTCATTTTGAACAAAAAAGTTCCTTACAAGATGGGTCAAAAACCTAATAGTTTAAAAAAAAAATGTCAAAGTTGGTAACCGAAAAGCTATGATAAGGTTTAAAATTTGAATAAAATGTAGAAAAATGTACTTGACACATTTTGGTTGTTTGACGTGTAACAAAAAAACTTAAAATTATTCAACAATAACATTGCTAAAAGCAAATGAAAACTTAATTAATAACTTAAGCGGTAAAAAAAAACGTAAGTGGCGACTAACATGAACGTTACCGAGGAAAAGAAGTTTATTTTCGTTATGGTTGTTTTTTATGACCCTTATGAGAGTCGGTCACCCACGTTGCGGATGAAATGATAAGGCATTGGAATGCGCAGTAAACAAATTGACTTATTACTTCAATAGTACATGAGTTATGTAACCATCTGCACTTTATCCCATTTTATGTGACATTTGATCCTGGGCAAACATGCCTGGCGCCATGGACATGTGGAGCTCATTAGTGACCATCACGAAGGGACAAGACAAAAACCACCCTTATTTTTCAAATTTGTCATGGACTGTCTGTCTTTCCATACTTTTAATATTTTAGTGTGATTTCGGTCTCGTTGAATGCATCTTCTGTCGGTACACGTAACAGATTATCCGCAAAGTTAATTTGAGCGAGCTTTAAGTGATTTTATTCCGACTTATTAACAGTACCTAAGTGACAATGTATTCTGTACGCGAGTATCATGACATGCTTTTGATCTATGTAGAGGCGTTACAAAATTCTGAAGCAGTTAGAAGCTTTTACGGTAATCCTTATCCAGAAAGAAAACTTCCAGCTCGACAAACATTTGTATGAGTTTCCCAAAATTTTCTGGATACAGGTAGTGTTATTTCTTTATATCAAGGACACGAGGTCGACAGAGAGAAGTTGATTCTGAAGCCGAAGAACAAATTTTAAATCTTGTTTAAAAGAATTCAACAAGGAGTACCCGGAGTAGAGCATGCATGGACTCAAATGGTCAACATTTCGAACATTTAATGTAGCAAAAACAATTATAAATTTGTGTTTTTCAATGTGATGTGAGTGATGTAAAATGTGCAACGTGTCATGTTAAGCTAATTAAAAATGATAACAATAATTTCAAGGTAAATGGCTTTTCAAAATAATAAAATAAGAATCATACAATTTTTAAATTCCATAAATTTAGTGCATTTTATTAATTATCTACTGTAAAATCTATCAGACCAAAAAAAAAACGTGTAAAAAGCAAACCCATTTCATGCGGCTACTTAGGTAGGTGTGAAAATGAAATAAATACGAGGCGACGTTGCCAATTCTCAGAAAATGTTTTTTTGATTTTCCAGGGAAATGATTATATTTACGACCCCTGTTGTAATGAACCTTTTTGTTCAAAATGATATTCTTAATCAATGGTTAAATTTACGAAAGTTATTTCACTAACACCCTGTATATATATGTATATAATACTTGTTGTGGGGTCTCTGTCAAATTCTTGTAATATTTGTTTAGCTGTCCTTTCTGCTTGAATATGATTAGGTAAATCTTTCGGTAGAATCCTTAAACCTTGATTCGCAAATCGGTTATGGATTTGAACGAAAACGGAAGGATGGGGATGTCGTCTATTTGGAAATCTTCTTCTGTATTCTTTAGCTGCTATCGCTGAATTTCCATTTGCGAACCCATATACAAAATGGATATCGGCTTGTTCTTGAGGCAAGAAATAAAATGGCATTTTTGAAATTGAAATAAATCAAATTAACACGTTAAAACTTCTAAATAAAATAAACAATAATAGTAATAATCATCTTAGTTTTCATAAATGACATTATTATTAGTGTTATTATTGCTAGTTATGACAGTTGCTTGGTAACCAGTTCAAGTCTCGCTTCAATAATCTCAGTTGTCATTTCCGGTGCTTATGTGTTTATTTGATTTAGAGGTTTTAACGCGTTAATTCCATTTATTTCAATTTAAAAAACGTGGGACGATGTTCCAGTAATTTTTAGATTAGTTGGATTATGATTACTTCTTTGTTTTATATTAATTAACAATTAAAAAGTGTTTGGTATTAATTTTTTTCCAAAATATTAAAATGTTAATAAATAAATAATATTAAATGTAATAGTCATAATATTAATAACGTTGATAAATGAATTAAAAAAATATTTTAGCATTTATTAAACATATAAAAATTGGCAAAATAAATGATTTACTATCAAATCACAACTCTCTTGTGGAAGCCAGTCGTACTGCTAAGGACCAAATTCAAAATATCTCGAAAACATTGAGATTTAGCAATTTATAACAAGAGTACCTTTTTTAGAAAAAAATGAACGGCGAATCCATTTTGATTAAAAAAAAGTTGCTACAAGGAGGCACAAAAAAATGATCATAATTTAAATATTCACTAGTATGATGCATATGGTGCCCTCTGTAAATTTGACGAAAATTTTAACAAATATAAATTCGGCACTGCGAAAAATCCCAAAATATCAAATTTCATGGCGGTGTCTTAATATTTTAGTGAATTATTTTTAAAAAGTCAAGTTTGCCACCCTGTATCTCAAAAACCGAGCCGTTTTCAATATATATTTATATAACATTTTCATCTTAGGAAAAGGTCTTCTATCGACTGTTAAAGTCATGCTACTATAAACTGGAACACCCTGTATATATAATTTTCTGAATTAAGTGTTCCTTCAAAAAAAAGGCACTCATAATTCAAGTACCCACAATTTCGGCCCATACATTTATTTTCTGAGGGAATTGTGTGTGACTTTCCATACTTCAGTGTGGGTTTTCTGGGGCTCAATATTGAAAATTTTACCTGTTTACCGCACCGCTTAAGCAAAATGTTGCCTTTTTAAAAAGTACTGGGTGGAATTACATCTATCCATCATTATTTCGCAAAATTGTAATTTGCGGTCGAGATTATCTTCAATAAGTTCCTGGACTAAATGTACATTGTATGGGTGCCATTTATTCTTGCGTAAATATTTTAGAACAGAAGATTTATATATTGATTGTTCTGTAACTACTCGTAGAGTTGATTTGAGAGAATTTTCTTGTAAATCGAGCAAAACATTCAAGTGTGTATTTTCTGGAACTGTATGATATTTGGTTTTGTAATTGTCTCTTACGTGGCCCAAGTGTTTGAATTTTTTTCTATCTTACTGACCACCGAACATGTAATCGGCATTTCCGGGTATTTATTGTTAAACAATTCGCAAATTTCAAATTGTGTTCGGGTCCTGTCGCCGTATCCTATCATAATCAAAATTTCTACTCGTTGCTTCTTCGTTAAAGGCGCCATTCTTTCAAACTTTACAACTACATTTGACATTTGAGGAGGAATCGTATTATAAGCCAGAAACACAAATTTTGGGAAATTCCAAAAAATGTAACTTGTTACCCCTTTATTCTTTGAATGTAAAATTTTGAAGATCGATAATTTTCTGGGCCTAAATTAATGTCATGTTGTTCGATAAAATAAGGCAATAAAAGATTCAAAAATATTTAGCAAAATTTTAGGAACAAAATGCGTTTTGATGTGGAAAATTCATAACATGCATTTTCATTTGAATGTCACTAGATAATACACTTTGAAGAGTCGTAAAATTAAAACAAGTAATTCACAACACAAATTTTATTAAGAAGTTAGTTAATTACTTAAAATTAAAAATTCAAATATGTTCTATCCCACCATCTTCCTTGAGACAATCGCAGTTTTCATTTACTTTACTTTTTGAAGACTCTGAAATGATTACTGATTTAGTCACATTAGCAGGAGAAAATAAAGGTTCGTAGAAAAGCCAACTTGCTAAAGGAATAATATCCTCCCAATGAGAACTAAATCTAGCTATTAATAACTTTTTCACATCTGCAAATTTTTCTTCATTAATTGCAGTACTCATAGAAATGTCACGAAGAATAGGTAAATCGCATATTGTTTTTCTTCGTTTTGTCAAAGAATTGAATTGCTTAGTTACGTCATCGTACCTATATGTGGGTTCCATTTTAATTTTACCAATCGATTCATTATCCTTTCGGAATTTTCTAAAAAAAAATCTCTTGGCTTCACTTATCCCATCTATTTTTCTTAATACAGTCGTTAGGTTATTATAATCCTTTAAAAATCATTCCTTTCCTTACCTTATGACTTGACCAACTTCTCGATAGATATTGTGATAACCAGTCGGATCAAAAATTTCCGCAACTTTTCTGAGTTTTTTTTCGACTCTTTCAAACATTCGATCTGCTGACAAATATGAGGGAACTCGATTTGGGAAAACCAAAATGCTTTTTGAGGTGGGCATGTCAGAACACATAATTCGGCTTGATGCGGAGTAAAATCTTTTCCACATAATTTAAGTGAGTTAAAATGAGTTTTGGTACGGTATCAAATGCTGAGTACATAGATATACTTACAGTATTGGCCAAAAGTAGATAGACAAATATAATTTATATGAAAACGATTAAAAATTTTAAAGTTGATATTATTTTATTTTAACATATTGATACAATATGTTATAACTTAATATAATACATAATTTAAACTGAAATAATTCTTGAAATCATAAGTGAAAAAATAAATATAATATTTTATGCTGGTCAAAAGTAGATAGACAATTCAAAAAATTTTACGGACTTAAGGAAAAATCAGTTAAAACAGAAAAAGAATTAATATTTTGTATAGTACCCATTATTGTCAATCACAGCCTGGCACCTTCGCGGCATCGATTCTATTAAATTATTAATAATGTTTATATCAATTTTTTTCCACTGTTCTTCTAGACTAGAAATCAATTGCTGCTTATTCGAATAATTCTGACTCCTGATGTTTCTGTCCAAAATTTGCCACAAATTTTCAATGAGATTCAAGTCCGGTGATTGTGATGGCCATTTTAAAACTGGTACTTTTTCCTCTTCAAAAAACTGTTTTATAAGCTTAGACGAGTATTTTGGGTCATTATCTTGCTGGAATTTGTATCTCAGTGGTAAATTGTCTTCGATATAAGACAGCATGACGTTTTTAAGGATATTACGATACATGACTTGATCCATAATACCTTCTATTTGATGGAGAGGACCAACACCGAATCCTGAGAAGCAACCCCATATCATCACTGAAACTCCACCATGTTTTACTGTTGGCTTGGTGAATTTTGGGTCTAAGCGTTTGTTTTGGAGACGTCTTACATATTGAATTCCGTCCGAATTAATTAAATTAAACTTGGATTCATCACTCCAACAAACCCTTTTCCATTCATGTCTGGTCCAATGGATATGCTGGCGTGCAAATTCAAGTCGGGCTAAGCGGTTTTTTTTCGAGAGTAAGGGTTTTTTAGCAGGTCTACGTGCAAACAACTTTTCTTCCACTAATCGTCTTCGTACGGTTCTTGAAGATACATTAGATACTCCGAAGGTTTGTAATTCTGCCTGTATTTGACTTGAAGACATGAACGGATTACTAGCGCTCATTTTTTTTAGGGTACGCACAGCTCTTTCGTTCATTTTTCTGGGACGTCCCGATTTGGATTTATGTTCAACGGATCCTGTTCTTTCATAACGTTTTATGATTGCCCATACAGCCGACTTTTTCACTTCAAACCTTCGAGCAATATCACTTTGACGCTCTCCCTGACTATACGCATTAACAATGCGGTTTTTCAAATCCACTGAAATTCTTATTCCCCGTGGCATCTTGTACAGCACGATTGGCACAAATAATAATAGGAACTATTTAAATTCGCACATATTTATACCTTATTTATCAGTTGATCGTTGTTTGTCTATCTATTTTTGTCCAGCATTTTTTGTTTATTTCTCATATTCCCAATGAAAGAAGCGATATATTTTTTAAATCGGTTTGCATGTTTTTTTTTGTGCCTTCATGCCAAATAATATACCTAAACAATAAAAAATATTCAACTGAATATTTTTACTTTCCATATTGAAAATAACTTTGTCTATCTACTTTTGGCCAATACTGTATAAAGTTATAAAATCCGCATCAAACTCAATGTCACCTCAATGGCAGAAAATGCATTTTGATAAGTCGCTTCTCATTTATTTATTCGAAATAAAATTCTCATATCGTTTCCATCTGACTGAACAGGACAAGTCAACAATCATAAATTGAATAAATAAATAATTGAATGAAAAAAACCTCAGAAATCAAGTTGATAATAGTTAATGGTCACCAATTTGAACAATAGTTGTACACACTTGATACAGTCAAGTCATTGATATGTACAATTGTAAATTTTTCCATAACTGTTGAATTTAGAAATAGGATATTTTACATCAAACATATTTAAAATTCGATGCAGAATTCAAAAATGAAATAAAAAATAGGTGGTTTCATTTGAAAAAATTAAGTCGATGGTGATAACTTATTTTTGGGCCACCCTGAATACATGATTTTACTATTAAAAAAACCGCAGTAAAAAATAAAAATCGACGTGTTCAAAAAAACGAATCCCTGAACTTTAAATGAATTTGTTTCAATCCACGCGTTCGCACTGTATAACCAAGCCGAAATTGGTAAAATAATAATTATTAATATTGTATAAGTAACTGTTGTTATCTTATAAATAAACGCTTTAAAAACTATGAAACAGTTTTCAGAGTCATAAACAAATAATTTCATACCACTAACGCGCATTATAAATGTTTTCGAAAACAGCTTTTTCAATTTTAAAAATGATGCGTTAATCTTGCGGTGAAGTCATAATGACACTAATACAACAAAGTGGGTCAAACTGCAATCTTATAATGATATGGTAGGTACTACACATAAATAGTAGAACTAACAAACCCCATGATGGAACGCTCATGTTAAGTTAATGGTCATATTACAAGTGTAAGACCCGTTGTCTTAGCTGTAACAGGCCATAGAACGTAACATTTGTGTTACATTATACATAGGGAGAGTCACTGAACGTTGACTGACTGATGTTTTTTTGTTCAAATTTGGTGTAGCACCCTGTTGATTCCATCTGAACTCTATTTTTACTGAAATCAAATAAAATTTTTTTTTTCGCAATGCAAGTAACTCAAAATTCAATTAAAGGTTTGTCACTAAAATAAATTGTATTATTAATTTTAAGGTTCTCAAAAATTAGATTTCCAGCATTGCAGAAAAATAATTGATGATGCTCAAAGATAGTTTCTTAAATTTGCCATTTCTATAAAATTGTATAATATATGTCGGAGATTTATTAATCCTTAAGTTAGAATTGTATCATTAGAACCGATAATAGATGAGGGGCAGGCCGACAAAGTCATCTTGAAGATAAAGTATTGTCAATCGAGGTCACTACTACTGACATAATTAAGTGCCCACGTAAGGGACTTGTCCATGGGAAACAGGGACTAGCAGGCACTACCCTTGGGTCTTAAGGATCACCCGAGCGGGGAAAGTTAAGAAAGGAACCAAAAACAAATAGTTAAGAGATAGAAGGGCAGAAGGGCGGTCGAGCAGTAGTGAATTCGTTAGTTTGCCTTTCGACTTTGCTTTCTTTAAAATATTATATCGCTAAATATGGAAAACTTTCCTAATGTTACCCCGACATATACATAAATTTTAGTCAACATAACAGAGAAAAAATAATCACAATTTATTAATCAAAATATCATCTGTACGATAAAGTAACATGAACAAATATTTCACGTGTGGAGTTTTATCTTAATGATGTTTAATCTCTCAGTCAAAAATATGATTTTGATGACCCAGATAAAACAAATACAGGGAGTTTTTAAGCAAAATTTACATTTGCCCTGGATGGTGATTTTTTGAGACGCCGAACTGCCTAGCGCCGGCCCTGCTTCAGAAGATAAGGTAATCAATCACGATCTGAGAATTTTATGTGATGCGTAATACAGTAGAAACTCACTACGTACTACTAATCCGGATGAATTTAGATACAATAATCCGGACTATCGAAAAATGTAGAGTGCTGAGTGGTCATTAAAGTAATTAAAAATTTAGTGTTTTAAGTTATCAAGAATTTATTATTCCTAGGGAAAGCAAAAATAAATAAAATATGTTTATTCTTAACAAATATATAACAGGTACGTAATTTTTAATAGAACGTTAAAAACATTTAATACGAAAAAATTGCTAAACATATATTTTTATGTATGTAATTAAAAAAAGTCTGTAATTTTTACTTGTGATATAAGTCGTTTAACTTCTACTACTCGATGTTGCATTATTCTTAGTGTGGATAATGTTGCTAGTTCGGCTCCATTTTTCTCAGTCCATTGCATGTAAGTGCTAAAGCTACCGATTGTGTCATCGTGTTTCACTTTTGAATTATTTGTAACAATTTGCTCATCTGAAACAGTATCATCGCCAAGTAGGGATATAAAGTTCCTTATCTCCAACGATCCATTTGTTAAGTTCAGCTTTCGTATATTGATAATCATCAGACTATACTTGCAGCAAGTGCTTAATTTCAATAAGTTTCTGTTGGTTGTCATTTATTGAAAGCAGTCTAGCTTTCACAACAGAAAGTGGGATGTCATCATCTAAATTATATATTGGCCAGTGGCTTCCCCTTAATTGTTTGGTTGCCGAAATGGACACGAACGATTTTGTATTATAATTCTACAGAGTTAGCTTTTTGACAATACTACGGACGCTTTCTCGATTGACACAGAATTTCTTCGTCATTTTACGTATTGAACGTTCGGAATTTTGACGTACTCAACCTCGGACCTTAAAGATGAGGGTGGTTTGCAGCCCTTCCCGTCTGTTTGTAATATTCTACCACGTCGTAAACCGGTCATTTCTGGAAACCATTCCAGCCAATGTCAGCTGTCTTCATTTCGTGAAATTGGACGTAGCACTGGAGTCCATTACATTAGAACAACTGAAAGCAGACACATAATTAGTATACATCGTGTATTAAAATTATACGTGGAACTCAATAAAAACAAAAAATAACCAGACTTGACAATATCAACGTAAAAAACTTCTCATAATGAGAGTACGGAATTTATTTTATCACCCTCTATTGACATCAAAATAGCTCTAAATGGGACGTTGAATGGATGTGCGAAAACTTTCAAAACTTTAATATTTTATATTAATCATGTTATCTTTAAGCGGGTAATATCTTTTAAAGAAATGTGTTCATTCCCTTTTTCTTTGTGTTGCTAGGTAAAGTTAGTATTGAATATTCAGTGAGGACTTACATAACGTCCGTCGCACCCCCGTGCCTTTTTTAATTGAAATATTACAAAAAAAATGCAAAATACAAAGGCTGTAATATGATTATAGGGTTTCATTCGATCTATTTGAAGACTTAAGTTTTATTTACACAGGGTGCTTCACAAAGACGCAGTGACTTACAAGACCCCCTCCCATTTTAATGAAATTTTACAGAGAAGTAGTTTAGACTTATCTAAGAATAGTGATGTATATTTTACATGCCATCTTCAAAGTTTAAGGGGTGAAAACTACCCCTAAAGTTTCGCCAATTTTTCGTTTTTTGACGATCACTTTTGATCTAGATCAGTTAGAACAACAAAAAAAAGAGAAATGTTCCTTTTTCAATTCACCATCAACTTGTTAAAGTCCGGAAAAAATATCATTTTAAATTTTTTTTTTTTTAATTTCACTTTTTTTTGGCCTCGTTTTTACACGCGTCCAGTTGTCTCATTTTTTACCATCTTATAGAGAAAACATTTCTCAGTAGAATGATACAAATCGATACCATGTTTCTAATAAAAGTTATATTTGTTTATATAGGATGTCCCTTAATTAGATGCCAACACTTAAATAGCACAACCTACGAGCGAAAATAATATCAAATTGGTAAATAAACACATGTCCTGAAGCGCCCCCTAACGAAGATACGGCCCCTTGAAGGGGGCCTCAATGAGAGAGTTTTTGTTAAATAACTCCTCAACTACCCAACATAAATGTATGAAATTTTGGTATTCTCACAATTTTGTCGTGCTCAATTCAAATATCTTATAAAAGTGTATCAATTTGAATCATAGACCTGTCATTGGGAGGGTCTGGATTACAAAAGCAATTTTTTTTTTTAAGTGGATGCAAATATTTCATTTTTTTGTTAAAAATATGTAAACCTAGAGTTTTTTACTCAAAAAAGGTACTCTTGAATAATGTCTCTAACTATCACCGTTTTTGAGAAAAATGCGATTTAATGTTCTTCATACATTTCATATTATTTTCAGTAAAACGATAAAGTAGGTTTTGAAACAAAAGCTAGTTGCTTAACGTACTTATCGGTTATTTTTATCAAGTATTTTTATTAAATCATAGTTATGGAATATAAAATAAAGATAAACAGAATATCAACTAAACCACTTATTTAAGTAAATGTTCAAACAAATTCCCAATTTCTTGAATGCCGTATCTGGTCTTTTTTAATGTGTAAAGTCGCACAAAGGATTTCAAATTGAGCACCGTTAATACTATTGGCAGCATCATTTATTCGCCTTAGAAGTTCTTCTTCGGTATCTATTTCGGTGGTATAAATAATACTTGATATTTTACCCCATAGGTAATAATCTAGGGGATTTAAATCAGGTGACCGAGCTGGCCAACTTATTGGTCCACCTCTCCCTATCCACTTATTCTTATAATTTTGATTTAACCACTTTTGAACAAGTAAATTAAAATGAGCTGGTACGCCGTCATGTTAAAAGTACATGTTCAATCGCTTTCCAAAAGCTACTTCTTCTAACAAATCATTCTGTAGAAAATCGATATCATTTTATGCATTCAATCTATTAGGTTGGCAACTATGTTTCCGCCGTTTTTTTTTATTTTCTAAAATTTTATTTTTCAATTAAAATGAATAACTAATTAATCTGTAATGTATTCTCCCTTGTTGGTTACAATGGCTTCCCAATGTTTAATAAGATTTTTAATATCCACTACCAAGCTCTCAATTCTGCATCGGTATGGAACGAAACACCATGCATAACATTTGAAAGAGATCGAAAGAGATGGAAATTCGTTGGTGCCAAATCGGGAGAATACGGAGAGTGTGGCAGTACTTCTCAGCCATGATTTTGAGTGGCTTCCTTGGTCATATTGGCGATATGAGGGCGGGCGTTATCGTGCAGCAAAAGAACTCCATACCCCATCCACTGCCGATTAGGTCTTTTCTCTTGAATAGCCGTATTGAGTCGTTCCATCTGTTGAACATAGAGTTCCACGTTGACCGTTTGGTACCGTGCAAGCAACTCGTAATGGATAATTCCTTCCCAATCCCACCATACACACAACATCGTTTTATGCGGATGAAAATCCTGTTTCACGCGCGGTGTGGCTTGTTTACCGGGGCTAAGCTATTCCTTGCGTTGCTTCATGTTGATCCACAGGTACCATTTTTCATCCCCTGAAAGAATTCGATAAAGAAATCGTTGCTTGCGTCCACGAGTGGAGCGATGACGAGCAAGCAAACCAACGGAGATTGTGGCTCGTTGATTTTAGTTGTTGTCACTTAAAGTATGTGGAATCCATGCTCCATATTTCTGAATCTTTCCCACCGAATGAAGATGCTTCTCTATAGCAGCGTGAAAGTATTTCATTTTGTCTGCGAGTTCCCCTTGTCGTTTGACGCGAATTTTCGTGCAAAAGTTGGTTTAATCGCTCTTCATTAAACTCGACTGGATGGCTAGAACGAGGTGAGTCTTTGAGATCAAAATTTCCACTTATGAACTTTGCATCCAATTACGAGCGGTTCTTTCAGCTGTGGCACCCTCTCCATAAACAGCACAAATATCGCGAGCAGCTTTTGCGGCCTTAGAACTTTGATTAAAAACAAAAAGAAGGAAGTGTCGAAAATGGTAATTTTTCTCAATTTAACATTCCATTTTAATAATTTGAAAATTAATAGAAGTTTTCTCGAATAAGAAAACCAAACGTAGATTTCAGTAGAACAAAACATACTCTTTCGAATGATTTAAAAAATTTATCTAAAAATATTTAAAACATGTGGAATGTCAAATTTTTAAAAACGGCGAGAACTTAGTTGCCAACCTAATATTAGGGAGAGCTGTAGGTCCTATTAATGAATCGCAAAAATATTTGCCCATACATTAATAGAAAATTTATTTTGGAGGTTGGTCCTTCTAACGACTCTCGGATTTTCTTAGAAATTAGTATTATGGCTATTAAAAACTGTACTTATTGTAAATGTTGCCTCATTGAACCATAGTATTATATTTTGTTACAGGTACGTTGGTGATTCAAAATCCATTGGCAAAACTTCACACGAGGCGGTAAATTCTCAGCTTTTAAATTCTGCACCTTCTGATAATGAAAAGGATGAAGTCCTTGCATTTGACTCATTCTTCCAAGCTAAATTTGGTTTTATTCGTATTTTAACTACATAAGATGCATTAAAAACTTACAGTCGATTTAGGAATATTAGTAATATTGGCTAGTGATCTTAATGTTATCTAGAGATGTTCTTCAATAACATTTAATGCTTGTTCAAAATTGTGGTTTCTAATAGGCCTTCCTTGTCCTTGAGACCGCCTCAATGTACCATATTCCACTAAGTTTCTGTGTACAATGACAAACAGTTTTCGATGGGGTACTGTCCTGGTAGGATATCGCATTTGATATTCTCGTACAGCCGCACTTGCGTTACCATTGCAGAAACCGTAAATAAAGTGATTATCAGCTACTTCATTATTTGTAAAATGTTCTATAATTCACATTAAATTAAATTTCGACTATTAAAGGTTTCTTAACTAATTACTAAAAATATCAAACTGTCACATATTCGGCAATTAGCTTTTATTTCAAAATCTACTTTAGTGTTTTACTGAAAAGAATATGAAATGTATGACGAATACTAAATCGCATTTTGCTCAAAAACGGTGATAGTTAGATACATAATTCAAGAGTACCTTTTTTGAGTAAAAAACTCTAGGTTTACATATTTTTATCAAAGAAATGAAATATTTGCATCCACTAAAAAAATATCGTTGCTTTTGTAACCCAAGCCCTCCCAATGACAATTTTCAAATTGATACACTTTTATAAGATACTATTTGAATTGAGTACGACAAAATTGTGAGAATACCAAAATTTCATACATATACAGGGTGTTAGTGAAATAACTTTCGTAAATTTAATCAGTGATTAAGAACATCATTTTGAACAAAAAAGTTCCTTACAACAGGGGTCGTAAATACAACCATTTCCCTGGAAAATTAAAAAAACATTTTCTGAGAATTGGCAACGTCGCGTCGAATTTATTTCATTTTCACACCTACCTAAGTAGCCGCATGAAGTGGGTTTGTTTCTTTACACGTTTTTTTTTGGGTCTGGTAGGTTTTACAGTACATAATTAACAAAATGCACTAAATTTATGAAATTTAAAAATTATGTGATTCTTATTATTTTTAAAAGCTACTTACCTTTAAATCATTGTTGTCATCTCTTATTGGTATAACATGTTACATTACACACTTTACACCACTAATATCTCAATCAAAATACAAAGTTATAATTGTTTTTACTACATCAAATGTTCAAAATGTCCACCATTTGAGTCCATACATGCACGACAGCGTTTTAACCAATTTTCCCGTACGCGATGAAAAATTCCTGGTGTATTCCTAATATGATCGGCAGCAGCAAAAATACGTTGTCGTAACTGGTTTTCGTCCTTCATTTCCACGGCGTAGACCAAATTCTTCATGAAATCCCAAAAGAAAAAATCTAAAGGATTAAGATCCGGAGATCTGGTAGGCCAATGATTAGGACCATTTCTTCCTATCCATCTATTTTCAAACTTATTGTGTAAATGTTCCACAACTGGACGGCTTATGTGTGCAGGAGCTCCATCATGCAAATACCACATCATGGCACGCAATTGAAGAGATACATTTTCTAACAAATTTGGCAAATCATTTGTTAAAAATTCTAAATAGATGGGTTCATTTAACCTTGAAGATAATACAAAAGGCCCAATAAGCTGATCTCCCACTATTCCAGCCGATAAATTTATTGAAAATTTATGTTGGAATTTTTTTGAAGAAATGGCGTGAGGATTTTCATCTGCTCAGTTATGACAATTGTGAAAATTCCAAATTCCATTCTTTGTGAAAGAAGCTTCGTCCGTTGATAAAATGGTAGACAAGAAATTTGGATTTCTTTGTTGTTCAATGAACCATTCACAAAATTGTTGCCTTGATGCAAAATCAGTGGGTAAAAGTCCTTGAACTCTCTGTACGTGGAAAGGATAGAGCAATTGCTCCTTTAGCGTTCTATGAACAGTCCAATTAGAAACACCTACGTAGCGAGAAATACTCCGGGTACTCCTTGTTGAATCCTCTTCCACAAAGTTTATTATTTGTTCCTCGGCTTCAGAACCAACTTCTCGCTGTCGACCTCGTCCTTTATAAGTAGCAATAACACTACCTGTATCCAGAAGCCTTTGGGAAACTTGCACAAATGTTTGTCTCGCTGGAAGTTTTTTTTCTGGATAACGATCACCGTAAATGCATCTAGCTTCTTCAGAATTTTGTGACGTCTCACCATAGATTAAAAGCATGTCATGATACTCGCGTACAGAATACATTGTCACATAGGTACTATTAATAAGTAAGGATAAAATCACTTAAAGCTCGCCCAAATTAACTTTGCGGATAATTTGTTGCGTGTACCAACAGAAGATGCATTCAGCGAGACCGAAATCACACTAAAATATTAAAAGTATGGAAGGACATACAGTCCATGACAAATTTGAAAAATAAGGGTGGTTTTTGTTTTTTGTCTCTTCTTGATGGTCACTAATGGGCTACACATGTCCATGGCGCTAGGCATGTTTGCCCAGGATCATATGTCACATAAAATGGGATAAAGTGCAGATGGTTACATAACTCATGTACTATTGAGGTACTAAGTCAATCTGTTTACTGCGCATTCCAATGCCTTATCACTTCACCCGCAACGTGGGTGAGCGACCCTCATAAGGGCCATAAAAAACAACCCTGACGAAAATAAACTTCTCTTCTTCGGTAACATTCAGTGCGGCGTTGCCACTTACGTTTTTTTTTTACCGCTTAAGTTATTAATTAAGTTTTCAATTGCTTTTAGCAATGTTATTGTTGAATTATTTTAAGTTTTTTTGTTACACGTCAAACAACCTGTATGTGTCAAGTACATTTTTCCACATTTTATTCAAATTTTAAACCTTATTATAGCTTTTCGGTTACCAATTTTGACATTTTTTTTTTTTAAACTATTAGGTTTTCGACCCCTGTTGTAAGGAACTTTTTTGTTCAAAATGATGTTCTTAATCACTGGTTAAATTTACGAACGTTATTTCACTAACACCCTGTATACAGTTATTTAACAAAAACTTTCTCGTTGGGGCCCCCTTCAAGGAGCCGTATCTTCGTTAGGAGGCGCTTCAGGACATGTGTTTATTTACCAATTTGATAATATTTTTGCATGTAGGTTGCGCTGTTTAAGTGTTGGCACCTAATTATGGGACATCCTGTACAAACAATTATAATTTTTGTTAGAAACATGGTATCGATTTGTACCATTCTACTGAGAAATGCTTTCTCTATAAAATGGTAAAAAATGAGACAACTGGACGCGTGTAAAAACGGGGCCAAAAAAAAGTGAAATAAAAAAAAAAACTAAAAATGATATTTTTTCCGCACTTCAACAGATTGATGGCGAATTGAAAAAGGAATATTTATCTTTTTTTTGTTGTTCTAACTCATCTATATCAAAAGTTATCGTCAAAAAACAAAAAATTGGCGAAACTTTGGGGGTAATTTTTGTTGGATAAAATAACTCTAATGACAATTATTCAATAGATTTAGTGTTATTATTCTTAATATAAGTTTTATTTTGGTTACTCATTAAAGGGAAAGCAACTCAGGTCTGGTATTTATTTCCGCACATCTAAAGCGATTGTTGTTTGATTATTTTTTCGAAAGATGATTATTAAGCAATATGGTATCACAAGTCAGTCTGGCCCCCACAAATCACTCGAGGAAGCATAACGAAAAACGGGATCAATTTTGTTTGTAACAGTAATATTTTTATTAATGAACTAGTTGTTTTTGTATTCATTATTGTCGCTTATTACAACAATTTTCACTCTTAAACCTTGAAGATGGCACTTAAAATATGTTATACATCACTATTCTTTAGGTCTAAATAATTTCTCTGTAAAATTTCATTAAAATCGGGAGGTATACTTGAGTCCCTTCTCTTGTTAGTGAAACATTGTTATAGGTAGAATATCTTGTTGCCACTGTAAAAGAAACTGAACGCTAACAAACACCACTTAAAGTAACCACCAACACAAAAAATGAAAATAAAAAAGATAGGTGTCATTACTGCCATTTATTTTCACGTATTCACAATCCATACACTTCAGCTCTATTATATTTTTCGTGTTTCTAAAGTATTATAGTTGGAGCCAATCTATTCTCATATTAAGCAATACCTATTATCTAATATGGCTATCAAATTTGAAAGCTCTATCTGCAGAAAATCAAGTGCAATGAAATTAAAAGCTAGTTTTTTTCTTAAGTTTTAACACTCTGTAACTCCGCTAATCGAGGTCGGACACACGT
The DNA here is from genome assembly GCF_039881205.1 of Euwallacea similis. Classification (NCBI taxonomy): domain Eukaryota; kingdom Metazoa; phylum Arthropoda; class Insecta; order Coleoptera; family Curculionidae; genus Euwallacea; species Euwallacea similis. The sequence goes on along the minus strand of NC_089637.1, from coordinate 2,626,322 downwards.
TTATATGATTTTTTTCTTTATTTTGTTCTAGAGAATACATACTTCAAATAATGCTGAGCAAGTCTGAAGCACCCTGTATATCAAATATTGATTTTTTTACAATATGTATTTCGTATCTTATCAGATAAAGCTAATAGAATTGTATAATTCCAAGGATCCATTCTAGAGATAAAAATGTACAAGAAACGTATGATGCCCTAATTAATCTGATGCATCTAATATGAGATATAACATTTATATGAGTATATCGTGATAACCAATATTAAAAATTACGATTTTTCTGTTTTAGTGCAGAGAAACCACTTATGTATTCATTTGAGGTCCATGGAATCAAAATCTAGCTTAATCTCCTAATAATATGATTATAGTTCAAAGAAAACTAATATTTCTAAGCATCACAATATTTATCGGATTGTTATTCAGTTTTTTTTATGTACTAAACTTAAATAAGCAAAGATTTGAATCCATTGGAGTTCTTGAAGAACACAGCCTTGGTGATTACGAGCTTTGGCTGGCCTCGGCTGAAGAAAAAGACGATGATATCAAAGATTCGTCATCTAATAAAAGTTATCCTCCTGAGATTGTTAATAATTCTTCACAACAATTCATGACAACTCTAAACGGAACTACTTTTGCTGATTTAAGGAAATATTTGTGGCAGCAAGGAACCAATATTGAGGAAAAGGACTATCGACAAATCTGCAGTAAAGCATCCATGCCCGAAAAAATACATTGTAACATATACCTCTGGAGGAAGAACTGGTGAGACTATGGTTAAGTCCGTATTATATCGTTAAACTTGAAAATTGAATTTCTTATTCTTCAGGTAATCAAATGTGGAAGTATGTGGAAATATGGGTTATTGCCCAAGTAACCGGTTTAATACCATATGATCCAGGATGCGTTAAATATGGAGTGAGGGAGTTATTTGAAAACTTGTCCATACTAAATATGGATAATATTGCACATTGTCCTATTGATTTTAAAAACGCAACAGTTGACTCGATGGCCAAATGGAATGGCAATCAGGTTTGTAATTTCGTATTTAATTGGGTTTGCTTCCTACAACCAATAACCGATAAAAACGTAGTATAACATATTTCATACAGGGTCATAATGTTAAAGTGCTGATCTTGTTCCACAGAAACAAAAAAATCTATACAAAGTTTGTAAAAAGTATTGCAACACGTTTATAATTTCCATGAATCTGATATGTAAAAAAATGCTGAAACATGTATAATTTTATTTAAAGAAAGGTTTTTAATGCATTACATTTTGATGTTAATATTTTTCACCTCTATTCAGAAAACGATCAATTTTTTTGATATTCTATTTGTGGTAGATGTCTAACAATTGAATCCAACTACTAATGAATTTTATGAAAAAGAAAATATTTTATATCTAAAAAATTTTTTACATTAAAGATAATTTGGAATTTCTACCCCTTATTGTTATTTTTTCATTTAAAATTTTTAATCTTTTTAAGATACGGACTTTATTCCTTTTTTTAAGGAAACTGTAGTTTAAATTTTAGTTCTGAGCATATCGTTGTATCCCTTATTGAATTGCCTTTCATTCGATACATTACACTGGGTACCTTTCCATTAAAAAATAAAAAGTTAATAGGGGTAACTGGATAGACGTGAAATATTTTAAAATCGAAAATAATGCGTTAAATGCCTTTTTTAAAATAAAATTATACTTGTTTAAGCATTTTTTAAAAATATCGGGCATATAAAAGTTATAAACGTGTTACAATACTTTTTACAAGTGCTGTATAATATAAAGGTTCCGTTTGAACGTTTCTATGAAAATGAACTTACAATTAAAGTTAATAGCAGACCAAAAATTTGACTCTTATAAACACTAGTATTAAAATAAAATGGGTGGAACTTAGTTTTAAACTCGCAGAAATCATTGGTAGCTGTTCTTAGCATCGCAAATTAGGAAGTTATCTAAATCCAACATCTCGCATGATCTTGAGTCCTTAATTAAATGTTTTTCAATCATTTTTACTGCAGCAATGGCCGTTTGCCAGAATATTTTCAGTGTGGCTTAAATATTAAAGGACACTTCCTCTAAAGGGCTTAAGCATGCCTTAAACTAAAAAGAACCTCCGATTTTGAACTCTCAAACAAATCTTCCAGGTTAAAAAATAGGGAAAATGGTTAAATGGAAATAAAAAACTCTACCAAATACTTGTATTAACAGGGTCTTAATAACAGGGGATCATGTTAGAGAATTTAAGGGGTAAACTTGTTTAAGTAAGGAAAACATCTAAATAACGAAATATCCGCAAATGTCTTCTTTTTCTGATACAGGGTGTCAAAGTTTAAATTTTATTTTATATGTTTTTATTTATTAAAAACCACATTTTTTTGGCATTAACTTAATGTCTGCTGTCCTTTTTTATTCTAAGAATTGAATTTCATGGTCTAAAAACCCGTAGGGTACCAAATTTTGATTAATATTTGTTTTTAGTATATTACAAAAACGAAAATAAGCAAAAATAACTTGTAAGTACATAATGTACTGTTTACTATTGAGTTCCTCTTGTTACCCAAACTTACACCTTATATATTTTTTAAAGTATAATACTACCCCAATTTGGTTTTAAGAAACCTAGCGCTATTCCCTATCTTCACCGACTTGTGAACGAAGAATTTGTTTTCAAAAAACAGCTTCGTTTCAAGGCTCAAGCAATCTTCAGAGAGGCTTTGAATAATGTTTCCAAACCAGAGTTTACTACTTTTATAGGGGTGCATGTAAGACGAGACGACTACATCAAGTATTTGGATAAGTAAGTCATATTATGTATAATAATAGTTATTTACATAACAAGTGAAGGAAGGTAACTGTTAACGCACGAATTCGAACTGCTGCGCACGAGATCAAGCGTGAGCGTAACATTTCGAACAGTGTCTTTATAATTAAATAGAGGTGGTAGGTGAACATTTCCAGTATTTACTTCATTGACACAAGTAGTAAAAAAAGTTGTTACTTTTACATTTTATTTCTTTATTTTTCACGAATTACTCAATCGATCTCAACAAGGAAGATCCCGTAGCAAAGGGAATTCAATTCCTTTTAAAATAAGATACCACTCGCCCTTCCTTTCTATTTAAGATTTCAATGCCACAGACACCTCTTCGTAGAGGTTGGGGCAGAGGGAGTGCAAAAATCTAAAAAATATGTCTCTGAAAACTGAGGTTTACGTATCAGAGCATATTTTCATTTATTCGTTTACAAGAAAAAACCTGAATGGAAACTTTTCGGCGCGCCCCCCTGTATTTATAAATGTACTAAATCTTCAGTACCTAGATATTTAAATTAAAGGATTATATCTACGATGGAGGGACCATCCACTTAAAAGTAGTAACTGCGTTACTAGGTGATAGAATCGACGCTCTTCTATGTCGCCCCAATTTGGGGATGGATGATCAGGTTTAAAAAGTACGCACACAAAATGCTGAGTCTACAAATAGAAACACTGCTGCGGGTCATGTGCGCATATCGCACTCTGCCCCTCGAAGCGATGCAAGTATTAGTGAGCACTCCCCCCATCGACTTTCTCCTGGAAGAAAGAATTCGTCTCAACATTCTTCCATGAGTAACGAAGGGTGACAGAAAAATGGTCAAAACACCAATCATTCGAAACTGACAAGAATGATGAATGAATCTAGAAGATAAAGGCCAGGAGACTCAGAGATTAATCCCTGACCTTGAAAACTGAATTTTGTGCAGACACAGGCAGCTGAATTACTTTCTAACTCAAGCGCCAAGCGGCCATGGAAAGTTTGAGGGGTTTACGTACTGAATCGGGAAAACCGGGCCTGAATGCAGGACCTGCGGAATCGACGATTCTGCGGAACACTACATCTTCTAGTTTCTAGACTTTGAAATATAAACAGAAGAACTAAATGCGTTAAAACTGGATTGTTTTGTGGAAGCAATGCTAGAAAGCATATTATACCGGAGATAGCATATTATACCTAATAGTACCGATACAGCGACGCCATTTCTGTGTTGGTCAAAGGAAAGAAAAGGATGGAATGCAGCATTTAAAATGTATGATCCTCCTACAGAGTACACAAAAAATTCAAACTCAATAAATAAAACACAATACAACAAAATATAATGAAAAATAAATAATAAAACTATCGAATTTATACCTCCTTGACTCCGATGCTTTTATTCCCGAGAAACAATTTCGTGTCGTCGCAGGTTTGGGAAGGAATCCCCTGAGATTTTTAATAGGTAGGCGCTCCGATGAATGCCACTTTACCGGGTCGTTAGAATAACAGACCGGATGTCTGGACAATTTTCTTCGAGAAAAAGTACCTAGATATGTCAGAAACGGTCAATTTAACATGTTATATTTGATACGGTGTTGTCACCAGGTTAAATACTTCATAATCTTTCTGTAACATACGCGTTGAGAACAAAATTATTCATTAATTGAAAAAAAAATTCTTTGTTTTTGTCCGCATAACTAAGTATTTCAGCCCATATATTTTTGGTAAAAAATTTAATACAGGGACATATCATAAAGCTTTTCAATGGCTGTTTTTTAAATTGTATTTAATTTTAATAAATTGGAGGAATTTAATTGTAACATTATAATAGGTAAAAAGGGAAAGTTGAATACTTATCATTTTTTTTTGAGGAAAATCTTCAAAAAAGTACCCACTCTGCTGTGTCTGGCGACCGGGCAGTGTGGGATTCGCCTGAAACTACTAAAAACCTTGGGGTTCCTTTCCAAACCTACCACGACCCGGAATTGTCTTAGGAGGATAAAAGTGTAAGAGTTAGGGAGGTACAAATTCGATGGTTTTAATTTTTATTATTATTATTTTTTAATTATTCTATTGTGTTTGTAATTTTTTTTTATCGAACTCACAAGGAAAGGGACCCAAGTGTCCCCCTCCGATTTTAATGAAATTTTGCACAGAAGTAGTTTAAACCTATCTAAGAATAATGATGTACATTTTACGTGCCATCTTCAAAGTTTAAGGGGTGAAAACTACCCCTAAAGTTTCGCCAATTTTTCGTTTTTTGACGATAACTTTTGATTCAGATGAGTTAGAACAACACAAATAAAAAAGAAAAATGTTCCTTTTTTAATTCTTCATCGATCCTTCTAGATCCGAAAAAAATATCACTTTTAGTTTTTTTTTTTTTTGAAAATTTAATTTGTTTGTCTCCCCGTTTTTGCATGCCTCGAGCTGTCTCATACAATTTTTTACCATTTTATAGAGAAAATATTTCTCAATAGAATGGTGTAAAGTAGAACTCAATACGATGTTTCTAACAAAAATTATAATTGTTTAAGTAAAAGTGTGCACGCCATGTTCTATTGCTTATAACTTCAGAATCGCAGGTCGCAGAAGAAAATTTTTCATAATAAAAAAGAGGTAATTTAAGTACTAATGATGTAATTATAATACATGTATCTCTGCCATATGTGGTATCACATAATCCGCATAAATAATATTATCCACTTTCATCCTGTAAAAACGTACACAGAAGTGAAAAAATGACTATTTCTAACAATCATCATTATTTAGTTACTAAACAAATAGAGTCTCAAGGAGGACATATTCCACTGATCCAAATCCTAAATTGCAAAATTTATAGTGGGGGCCATCACCCCTGATTATTTCAATTTTTTTTTAATGGAAGTAAAAATCTTCTGTAGATCTGTTTCTTTGATTCATCTCTATTTAAAACAATAAAGAAAAATGAAAATGGGGATTAAAATTAATTAGATTTCATTCACTCTATTACCTTCATAAAATTAAAAATTATTCTAAATATACATATAATTTCAACAACATTTAATTTGTAGAACATAAATTATGCATCTGACACTATGACATTGTGCATATAATGAATGCATCCATAATTCATCTTACAGTTATTTAATCTTATTTACTTTTCTTAACAATTGTGCATCATATCTAAATAATGGTAATAAATAATAATGCCCTGACGGTGTATAAAAAGACATTCTTATACGAACCTGTGTTTAAAAGTAAACCTTCATATAGTGGTTACCAGCATTTTAGACTACGCAATGTTGATCAATCCAGTTAATATAGTAAATCTATTATTATTAACGTTCAGTGCACTAAATCTTCCAAGTACACCGGTAACAGAAAAGGAACAGGATATAGCTAAAGAACTAGAAGGCATTATTAAACATGCCTGTAATGATGTAGTATCTTCAGAATTTGAAACACAAGATACTCTTGATTTTGATGATCCGTTTAAAGCAAATGAGCTGGAAATTATAGAAGACGAAGAAGAGATTCAAAGATATCATCTAGATGACAGCGATTCTAGTTCGGAAAGTGTTTGTACGAAAGGCATCGAACCTTTAAGTTTCGATTATAAGAAAAGAGCTGTAAAATATTGGAAATCTGGAAAAAATGGTAATTTAAAAATATCTACAGTGCAGAAAAACTTTAGAAAGGTACTATCCAGAAAGCAGTTGAAGCGCTGGGAGTATGCCATAAATCAAGGAGGAACTCACAGAGAAAAGTTTGCAAAAATATCACAATTTACTTTAAATAATTTCATGGAAGCATTAGAGAAACGTTTGCCTATTCACGACATAGATATTCGTCGATGGGCTTTACAGGTAAATAGACATATTGGATTAGTTAATACTGTCTTTAGAGCTTCTGACCACTGGATAAAAAAAATTAAGCATCGTCATCGTATTGTTTCCAGAAAAATAACAAAATTTATAACCAAGAAGAACGTGAGAGAGCAACGTATAATAATAAAAAAAGCAAACGAATTTGTAGATGCTATTAAGAATGAAATGAATTCTTATGGATATGATAATATATATAACTCTGATCAAAGTGGCTTCAATTTAGAGTTACATGCAGGACGCACCTTATGCATTGAAGGAGAAAAGCATGTAGAAAACATTGTACAATAAAAAATGTCTACTACGCATAGTTATACAATTCAGCCATTCATTTCTGCTAGTGGAAAGCTTATGTCGCCTTTGTTAATAGTTTTATATGAACCCAGTGGTGGGTTTGGACTTCGAGTGGAGGAAAAATTATTTCGTCCAGAAAATGTCTACATTTTAGCATCCAAATCTGGAAAATTAACAAGTGAACATTTCAAAACATGGATGACAGAAGTATTTATACCAAACACAGGACAAAAATCACTTTTACTTTTAGATTCCTGGAATGGACAATGCCCTACTGTTTTGGAAGACATAGCTATTAATCATAATGAGATTAACGTACGTACCATACCTGCTGGCACAACAGGAATAATACAGCCTCTAGATGTTTTTGGATTCCGAGTTTGGAAAAATTTTGTTAGGAAGTTTTCAGATTCAGTATTATTATATAACTATGATATAAATTTACACGAAAGAAATAATTTGATAAAATTACAGTCCCTCGTTCATAATCAATTGTCTTCGCCGAGATTCACTAATCTTTTTAAATATTCATGGTTTACAAGTGGATATATCGAAGAAAGGCCTGCCGAATTTGAAAACCCTGTAGAATACAGTTTTCACACAGTTTCTGCGAAATGTGATTTATGTGACCAAGTTGCAATATTTAAATGTTCTTGGTGTAAGAAAAATTTATGTTTTAAACATTTTTTCGACGAATATCATTACTGCAAAACATATAATCCATAGATAACAATAAAATATTCGACTACTTGTATATTTATCATATATGGAAAAATGCCCTACGCTGATTACTAACGCATAATACTTGTTAACTGTAGAAAATGTTAATCTAATTTCAACTGAAAATATAATTTTTATGGTATCATTCTATATGCTCATTAAATTACGCCTTTTTTATTATGAAAAATTTTCTTCTGCGACCTGCGGTTCTGAAGTTATAAGCAATAGAACATGGCGTGCACACTTTTACTTAAACAATTATAACTTTTGTTAGAAACATCGTATTGAGTTCTACTTTACACCATTCTATTGAGAAATATTTTCTCTATAAAATGGTAAAAAATTGTATGAGACAGCTCGAGGCATGCAAAAACGGGGAGAAAAACAAATTAAATTTTCAAAAAAAAAAAAAACTAAAAGTGATATTTTTTCGGATCTAGAAGGATCGATGAAGAATTAAAAAAGGAACATTTTTCATTTTTATTTGTGTTGTTCTAACTCATCTGAATCAAAAGTTATCGTCAAAAAACGAAAAATTGGCGAAGCTTTAGGGGTAGTTTTCATCCCTTAAACTTTGAAGATGGCACGTAAAATGTACATCATTATTCTTAGATAGGTTTAAACTACTTCTGTGCAAAATTTCATTAAAATCGGAGGGAGACACTTGGGTCCCTTTCCTTGTCAGTAGAATTATACATTTTGAATGCTACGGTCGATCTTTTCCTTTTCTCTGATTACAGTAGAAATGACGTCGCTATATCAGTCCCATTTCGTTTTGCTTTCTAGTATTTCTTTTATCAAGGAATTTTCTGTTTGTACTTCAAAGTCTGGACACTAGAAAACAATAGTGATGGCCTTAGTAGAATTGAACTACATACCAAAGAATCAGAAGAATTTGTGTATTTTTTGAAATATACGTATGTATAAATAATTTTAATGAAATCAAGTGAAGTGTAATGTGTGTAAATTAAAAAAAAAATGAAAATGTGTGTAACTAGCTATAACATTTACTATCCACCAATTCCTTAAATTTTTTCCAGAAAATACCATGTTACACCGGCGACAAATGAATATTACTTGAATGCCATGGGATACTATAAAAATAAATACAAAAGATGTCTTTTCATCATCATTAGTGATGATCCACAGTGGTGCTACGATCAATTTGGCAAATTACAAGACGTTTTCGTTGCGTCGTACAAAAGGAACAACACGGCTGTGTAAGATTTGGCCATAATGGCAGTGTGTAATCATTCCATCTTTGATTATGGAACCTACGGAGAATGGGGTGCCATTTTAGCAGGTGGTGAAGCCATTTATAAGTCAATCCACAATACAAGGGGGGCTAGCATAAGCATAAAAAAATGGCGAATGATGCATTAAGATATTTTAATTTTTTGCCAAAGTTTCTAACAATGTTTGTGATTGTTGATGGAGTTTGTAATTGTTAGATCATTGAATTAAACTGAATTGAATGAACGATTAGTTGGTAATAATATACTCATATATGATATTAATAAAAAGAAGGTATCCTAATATGGGTTTTACCTCCAGTAGAAGTTTTTCATACTGTTTGGATAGATCTGTTCACCCTGTGCTTACTTTCTTTTTGCAAGGAAGTGGAAATCTTCCAAAGACACCCGGCTTCAGTAACCGGGTAGTGTGGGATTTGACCGCATCTGGTGCGCCCACCTACCCACTAAAATCATCTCTTCTCTTCTACCCCAGAAGCACCTTTAGGCCTTGCATTGGGGACTCCTGCTCGCCCGGATTAGGCGAGATCACGGTTTCGCAACCCACTCTTCTTCGTTTCGTTCTCGCTTGCAATCTTCGCTCTCAGAATTTTTTCAATCATGTTCTCAAACAATTCCTACTTTTCCCTACTCTCCACCAATTCGTTCTTTATCGTGCTTTGGAGTGTCCTCCCTTTCGTTACAAAACTAACATTCCGCACTCGTTTCAACCTCTATCCGCCTCAGGTATTTACCAAACACACCGTGCCCTGTAAATATCTGAGACAGCATATAGCCGCTCTTTGTCCATTCACATTCATATCACATTCGGATCCTGGGTATGAAGGTTTTTACCCATCCTTCATACCCCCCCCCCCTATTCCCTTTCCCATTCCTCCATCACCCACTCTCACCCCTCTCCCCTACATTCTCTCCCCCTTTCCCACATCATGCTCCTTTCTTTCACTCTGATTCCCACCGGCGGTATTTTGGTTAGGGCCAACACTGGCGCGGCCGGAGCCGTTCTGTAGGCGCTAGCCACCCGGAACGCGATCAAGCAATTTGCTCTCTTCAGAATAGCTTCGCACTGCCTGTACGTCAGTTCCGTCTGCCAGACAAGAGCCGAGTACAACAGGGGCGACGATATCGCCATCACCATGAACCGCCTCCTTTAGTATCCCAAATCGTTCACCCACGGTAATATGCCTTCGAGCTCACGGATCACCCGTGCCACCTTTTCGGCCGTTCGTCGGGCGTGGTCACCGAAGTGAGCATCCCTACTGAATCAGACCCCTAGGTATTTCACGCATTCCTTCGTCTCATACATATCGTCGTCCACTCTCAGATCCATGCTCCGAATCATCCTACATCCGGCCAGAAGCTTCATCTCTGTCTTGTTTGTCACCATGTTGACACTTTTGGCACGGAACGTATCGATGATCAGTTCCATGGCCTTCCATGTCCTCGTCTCCAGAATTTCCCTGTTCCTGTCCGTCACCACCAACGCCAGGTCGTCCGCCTACGCCACCGGAGTGACACCCTTTGGACAACCCATCGTCAGTATCTCGTTGTAGTACAGATTCCACAAGATGGGGCCCAGCACGAACCCCTGAGGAACCCCACACAACAGCTTCCGAGCTTCTCCGTTAGGCAACGTTAAGGTTCTATCTTGCAGGTATGACTGCACGACGTCAGTCATGTATCTTCTCACGTGGGATCTCCTGAACATCTCGACTATGAGGTGCCAGGGCGCGAAATTGAACACATTCTTAACATCAATGGTTACCATAACGCAGAAGTCCGCGCACTTGTAATCCGTCCTTCTGATCTTCTCCACGATCTATATCACACCCAGCATGACGTCCATGGTGCTCCTGCCCTTCATGAAACCATGCTGCCTTTCACTGATCATGCCATGCGCTTTCACCTCTTCCATCAGTCTGGTCATGATCACCTTCTCCGTTACTTTTCTGTGTCTGTCAATTAAACAGATGGGACGGTACGAGGCCCCCGTACCTGACTTCCATTTCGGTTTCTCCATCAACACCAATCAGGCCCTCTTCCAAACCTTCGGGAAAACCACTGACGTCACGATACGTGAAACGTAGTCAGCCATACCCTGGGGCACTGCCCCAAGATACAAATTTAAGACCTCGTTTGGTATTTCATCCAGCCCCGGAGCCTTGCGTCTTTTGAGATTCCCAACAGCCTGCCGAATCTCCTACGCTGAGACCCGAGCCACATGTTCGGTCCCCAGTTCTCTTGGCACCCAGTCGATTCTCTCCTTCTTCGTAGAAAGTTCGTCCTCCTACCGTTCTGAACATGCAACATTTCTGTTTCCGACAAATACTCTGTACTTACTTGCGGCCAATAAATCGAAAATTACAACATGATACTGAAATGTCATTGCAAACCAACTTTACCGGCCTTTAATTAATAATCTTTCGGTTCAAAATTGCAGTCGTTTAAATTCAACATTTTTATCATGATTAGAGTTATCACTAATTTTATCCTAAAGATATTTTGAAACATTGCAATATTCACTTCTTCATATTTTAATTATATTGACATTATGAATGGCCAAATTTTTATAAAATATAGAACAAATGTACAGTATTGGTTAAAAGTAGATAGACAAAGTCGTTTTACATCTCAACTAAATTAAAACAAATAAATTGAGCATTGTTTTATTTTTTTTGTAAAAGAGGTAGGTATACTCTAATAAATAAAACAACAATTTCTGAAATATCTTGAAAATTCTAAATGAAACAGTAGAAAAAAACAGAATATGGCTGGACAAAAGTAGATAGACATATAAAAAATAACTCAATTTAAAAAAAAAAGGAAACAATTTTTTCTAAAGATTAAAGTAATTATAATTAATACTTAGTATAGTATTATAGTACTGTTTATTATTAATTACAACATAGCACCTCCATAGCATAGAATCTAACAGCCTATTGATAACAACCAAGTCCATATTTGCCAGGTTTCCAGTAATTTCGCAAACAAGTTATCCCGATTTGAATATTGTACATCTCTAATCGTTTTATCAAGGATTTCCCAAAGTTTTCTATTGGATTCAAATGGGGTGACTGTGACGGTCATTTTAAAACAATGATTTTTTAAGCTTCAAAAAATTGTTTCACTAACTTAAAAGAACGTTTCGGGTCGTTATCGTGTTGAAATTTGAATCGAAGAGGCAAATTTTTATCAGTGTAGGGAACCATGATGTCTCTAAAAATATTTCGATACATTATCCTATCCATAATGCCCTTAATACTGTGAAGTGGTCCCGTTCCAAATTCCGAGAAGCATCCCCACACCATTACGGAGCCACCACCATGTTTTAAGGTCGGTTTCGTATATTTAGGATACAGTCGTTTCCCAGGAGGTTTTCTAATATACTGAATACCATTAGAATTGAGTAGATTGTCTTCTAATATAGTGAATACCATCAGAATTGAACATATTGAACTTCGATTCGTCCGTCCAACATACTTTTTTCCATTTTTCTTTTGTCCAATAAATGTATTGGTGTACAAACTCTAATCGAGCCTTCCGGTTCTTTTTAGAGATAAATGGTTTCTTGACTAGTCTTCTCGTTATTGTCTTTGAAGATACACTACACATCCCTGTCGACTCTAAAACTTCCTTAATTTTTTGGGACGAGAGAAAGAGGTCACTCGAACTTATCCGTTTTAACTTCCGAAAAGTTTTGGCACTTGTTTTTCTAGGACGGCCTGACTTTGGTACAGGTTCAATAGTACCATTTCTTTCGTATCGCTTGATAATGGCCCATACAACAGCCCTTTTTATACCGAACCCCTTACCAATATCCACTTGGCGGTCATCTTGTCTATAGGTCTCTATAATGTGCTGCTTTAAATCAATTGAAATTCTTTTTCCACGCGGCATTTTAAAAGTTGATATTAGAATTAACTTCACTAAGAATTTAGTTTTTGGTTAAACACTTATCATGCAGAAAACTAACCATAAATGGTTTGTCTATCTACTTATGGCCAGAGCTATTTCCTTTTTTTATTAACAAATTTCATATTAAAAATAATAAGCGGAGAATTTTTGCAGGCAGGCTTGGAGTGCTGCTTGTGTGTTTGATTTCAATATTAAAATAATTCGATTTATTTATTTACAACTTTTTAAGGGACAAAATAGCTTTGTTTATCTACTTTTTACCAATACTGCATTTACCACACCAAATCAAAACCGACACACCAACAATAATAACAGGTGGACACACAACTGGACCAAAGAATGTCGTGAAGTACCTTGGAATAACAATCGACAAAAAATTAAAATTTACTAAACATGTGCAAAACATCAGATCAAAAATTATCAAAAGGGCAAAATATTTCCAAATAATAACATACAAGGACAAAGGGGTCAGCACTAAAACTGCTACACAAATATACAAATCTATCTGCAGATTATTGTTCGACTACAGACACATATTAAGGACAAATGCAACAGAAAAAATTAAACGACACATACAGACATCAAAATAGATTACACTAAGGTTAATCACAAAAATAAAACATTCCGACAAACCGTTATATGTATAATCCACCCAACCAATTACTATACGAACGCACACACATGACAAAAATAACCGAACGACTCCTACAACTTCAGCTGAAATGGAAAAACGATTCTCACTGATCGAGAATGAAATCTCGGGCATTCAATGTCTCACCCCAAACACAAGGGGGGCACAGTTGAAAAACAATGCCGAACGTTTAACTTATCTATCTGTGTTCCTTAAATGCTTGCTTAAGGACCACAACTGCCACAAGAAGACACTTGGAGCTTGATTGCACCTAAAGTTTTATTTAACAACATATAAACAACATACACTACACGATTAACTAAAATTCTAAAATAGTGCTGATAATTGTGAAGAAAAACAAGTGACCGCCGATAATTCAAATTCTTCCAAAAATTGTACCTTTCGTAAAGTTCGGGTGAAGCGTCGGCTGTTACTGGTAAAGAGCGAATAATGATGACCTTACTAGGGTTGTCAACGAAGAAGGCACCAGTGGTGATCTGTTTTGTGTTTTTAAAAGGAGGCTCAGGTCGCCTGTCCCGTTTTCTTCCCACTGTGTCATCATAAAGGGAAAGTAATGACTAATTTATGTTGTCTAGACCATAAATTAGTCTCATAAGTTTTCTATAGTGCAAATGGTATTGGGTCTGTTTTCTTTCAACAAGCAGATTTGTATCACTTATAGATGGTGTTGGGTATTTTTCCAACACTCATAACTGGATTATACTGAAACGACTTTGCTTAACGAGACAAAATAAGTCAATCCCGTTTCTTTCTGTTGACTACTCTATTGGAACACTTCCAGATCTAGATCATAAGTTTGGTTTATAATAATGTTTAGTCTAAGTTAAGAATATGTACCATGGGCAAAGAACAGATTAGTTGATAGTTTTTTTTGCAAGGAAATAAATATTGTTTATGTGTATATTTAGCATGTTTTGTATTAGTAGGCCAATCCGCTAACTGGAGATTCCTTATGCGAAAATAACACTGGCCGACACATTTTTTGTAACTCAGTTCATTCCATTATTTTTGCAATGTTAATATTTTCCTAATAATAATAAATATATACTTATACTATACAGGGTGAGTTTTTTAAGTGTGTCACGTAAATATCTCTGAAGTTATGAGTTTTAGAAAAAAAAGTTTCAAATAAAAAAGGGATTATATGAAAGGGAAAAACTTTTGGCATCATCACTGTTTCGATTCAAGGTCATCTTCAGGCTCTAATCAAGGTCAACTTTGTTTTTTCAAATGGAAACTCCACATTTTTTGACAGATTCTGATTTGTTGTTCAAAACAAACATGTTTTTACTTGAAAAATTTTTTTATTCATTTGATAGTTTTGGCACAAATTGACATTTTTAAAGAATTTTGTTCTAACGAAAATGCTTGTATCAATACATTCAAGAGAAGAAACTAAAAAAAACATCATTTTTAAACAATTCAATCAAATAAGTGTTCAAAATGATGTCCTACTTCAATGCATTTAGCGATACTCATTTTAAATGACTGTTGGATATTCCAATATGTTTCTGGTGGAATGTTACGGCAAGCTACTTTTATTCTTTCTTTCATGTTTTCAGCAGTCGTTGGCACTTCAGCGTAGACAATTTCTTTTAAGTACCCCCAAAGAAAGAAATCTGGAGATGTTAAGTCTGGTGAACGTGCTGGCCAGTTAACATAACCACCACGACCAATCCACTTTTGAGGAAATATTTCATCCAATTTTTCCCGAACAACTGTCGCATAATGAGCTGGGCACCCATTATGTTGACACCACATGGTCATTCGTCGATTTAGATTTACTTCTTCCAGAAGTATTGGCAAGTCATGTGTTAAAAAATCGAGATACTTTGTAGCATTAAGATTTCCATCGATAAAAAAAGGGCCAATTAAATGTTCTCCTACAATGTCACACCAAACATTTACAGTCCATGGACGCTGGTTTTCCACCTCTCGCAACCAATAGGGATTTTCAACAGCCCAGTAATGCATGTTGTGTCTGTTAACTTGCCCATGGTTTGTTAATCCAGACTCGTCCGAAAACAACACATTCCAGAAAAAATCATCATTTTGTCTGATTTTCTTTGAGCCCAAGTACAAAAGGTAACTCGGTTTTGAAAATCGTCACCATGTAGTTCTTGATGAAGAGAGAAGTGGTAAGGATGAAACTTATGATTTTTTAAAATTTTACAAACACTACTTTGTGAAATACCAGACTCTTCAGCCAGCTGGCGAGTACTTACATGAGAATCAAGTGTAATGGCAGCTAAAATATCAATTTGATTGTCTTCATTTCCAACGACAGTCTTTGAGCGTGCTCTTTTTTGTGCTTCGACACTTCCTGTTACTCGAAAAAAACTCACAATTTTATTGACAAAAGTCCGTGATGGAAGTACGTTTTGTGGGAAACGCTCGGCATAACGCTGCACCGTTGCAGTAGAACTTCTACCTGATTCGCCATAAGCAAAAATAATTTCAATTTTTTCGTCTTTTGAACATCGCACTGCTATTTTACAATATTTATTATTCTAAAACTGAATTGAAACTGTAAGCGAGTAGGACTGTAGGTCCTACTTGTTTACAAATTGATAAAACATCTATTTATTACGTTTTTTTTTATTCTTTCTTTATTCGACCAGAAACATATTGGAATATCCAACAGTCATTCAAAATGAGAATCGCTAAATATATTGAAGTAGAAGGACATCATTTTGAACACTTATTTAATTGAATTGTTTAAAAATTATGTCTTTTTTAAATTTCTTCTCTTGAATGTATCGATACAAGCATTTTCGTTAGAATAAAATTCTTTAAAAATGTCAATTTGTGCCAAAACTATCAAATGAATAAAAAAATGTTTCAAGTAAAAACATGTTTGTTTTGAACAACAAATCAGAATCTGTCAAAAAAATGTGGAGTTTCCATTTGAAAAAACAAAGTTGACCTTGATTAGAGCCTGAAGATGACCTTGAATCGAAACAGTGATGATGCCAAAAGTTTTCTCCTTTCATATAACCCTTTTTTATTTGAAACTTTTTTTTCTAAAACTCATAACTTCAGGGATATTTACGTGACACACTTAAAAAACTCACCCTGTATAATTCCAGGCCTGGAGATCTAATGTAAAGTGCCGGGTTGGAATAACTATACGCGAGTGAAAAATATAACACGTTATTAACTTCTCGATAATATAAGAGCGGAAGCGAGGCGTAAAGACCCTTTTATGTAAGTATCTGTGAAGATGAGTCGAGAAAGTTTCTGCTGGACTTGAGTTTGACTGACTTTGTTGTGTAGATCTACCCTATTTATATACAGGGTGATTCATTGGGAATGGGACATGGCGGAACCCGAGATAGGGGACACCAAAATATGACGATTGGACTCAACATGCCTTATATCAATATTGCGCGTTTCAGAGTTACAGGGAGTTAAAAGTTAAAATTTTATTTTAAAATTCCTTAATAACTTTTTGTGTTTTCATAGCATCAACACCAAAATTGGTGTACTTAGGTTTTGTAAGATGCCAAATAAGGATTTTGATCTAATTTTTCCGAAATTTCTAGAGGGCGCTAGTTATAACCCACCGCTTCGGTATATTTGGTCATATTTTTTTATGAGTGCAAAAAGTACCGAGACTTTGAGTCTCAGCTAATTACAATTTGATGGGTTAGTTATATTAGATACAGGAAGTGTGTTTCTACGTAAACATACATTCTAATTAAGTTCTAATATTGTTCTTAGGTTTCCATGAGAAAGTAATATAAGTAATAATGTGAGAGGTTAATACATATATAATAATATAATAATATATATGCGTAACCTGGGGTACTTTACACTAAGGCACTCGAAATTCGTGAACACAGTCGTGGAAGGCCTAAACGTCCAGATTACGACTGGGGAGTTTTCACGTGACCATTGGTGTTCAGATTAGGGGGTTCGTTCCTCGATTGGCGCGAGTACCACCCTCGTGATATTTTACAGGATTACGTGACTCGCGGACGATGAACTCGGGAGTACTTTACAATTCATTTATTGTACTATTGAACAATATACGAAAGTAACGCACTTAACTAATTTAATAATTCACGCCCGGAGTGGTTGTTATAAGTCGTAAGAGGACGCGCGAGGTAGCTGAGGATCTCACAGTGTCTTGGTCATGATGTCGTTGCACTGAGAGATGATAGATGAGAGAGCGATTTCAATATTTCTAGGTCTTAAATAGTAGGGCTAAGGGCCGGTACTCATAGGCGTACCCCTAACTTAGGAAGCAATTGTCGGCTTCCCGGCTACTCATCGTGTTAACGCGCAACGTCCAGATGAATAGCCGATTGGACCTTCGTTGGCCAAGCCGGCGGAGCGGCACTTGAATTGAACCGACATTATAGCTCCGACAAAGAGCATTACTGGAAATCCCAATGATAAAGCAACCACCATCTAGGGATGGTGGATGCTGACGCTGGAATTCCTTGAATGCACGTGACAATCATTAAAGTAGCTTATAAAAAAAAGGACCTAATAATATTCTGGAACTAAAGCAAAATTACAAATACATGAGCGTAGCATCGGGTATCTTAATTGAGGAAATAGTCCAATATGACTAACTACAGTCTTAACAATTGGTTATTATTTATATGCAACAGTTTTAAAACACCTTGTAAAATAAGTTATTTTACTTACATGGCTACAATCTATTTTATGTTTTTCTCGCCTTATTAAAATTACATAGCGAGATATAAGGTATGTTGTTAATGTTTAGAGTAAAGTCAACTTCTGCTGATCTTCGTGCTCATTTATTATCCTTTGATAGTACATCTATTAGCACTATTACAATTTAGTGACATCTAATGCATGGTATCCATACATTTATTTTTTATTTAAAAATTCGAGTAAGTAGCGTATTTATCATGTATTAGAGACCATCTGTCCTGTCTCAACATATTCCTACCCCTACTGCATTATCAATTATGTGATAATGAGCATCACGTATGAATACGTACCCTGAAGAATCTAAAAATTAGTGAGTTTCATGGGGACCATAGTTACATCAATGAGATCAGTAGATGCAAACTTATAGAGATAAAGGACTGTATCGACATCACACTAAATGGACCAATCATGAAGAAAAGAGGCTTCTGAACTCTCATGATAAAAATCAAATCATGAATTTGATTTTAGGAGTCTCGTCTGGCCTCGTACTTTCCCAGATTGAATGAGTCAATTTCTGACTCTAAAAACGAATAAGAGCGGAGGCTTTTATGAATTCCTGATAACAGGTACTTTCCAGAAACAAGAGTTCATCGGCGTAGTAATAATACGAAAAAAGCCTTAGCAGCATGCTTATCGAGAACATAGTTATAAAAGTGATTAACGGTAATGTGATTTCGTACTGATTAAAACAAAAAGTTAAAAAATATTTCGACTAAAAGAAAAGATACCTACCCCTGAGACTCGCGTTAAAGACGTGGCAATTTGAATTGAGCTCTGAATAAAATCCAACACCATAGGATAGGCCATGTTGTCGTTGTAGATGTTAACATATCTGAAAATGTGGAAATTACCTAAAAGTGGGTTATAGCATGTGTTTGTGACTCACTGAATAATATTATCGTATCTAACAATGAGGTGTTTAAAAAATAAAAAAGCAGCTGTTTCCTCGTCCTCAATGGCATTCAAAGTTTGATATTTCCGTTTAAAATTCTGAAAATTCCTGAGCAAATGGTCTAGCTTTTTTAGCTGCCTAGGGGGGAGGGATAGAGAATTAAACTGATCATGAGGATATCGATGACTACTAGAGAATTAGACACTACTAGAGCGTCTATAAACTGAACAATATACCCCGTCTAAAACTGATAATATATTATTTGTCCATAGGGTATGTAACTCAATAGACCTTATAGTGCTCTTGTATATTAAAAGCAAACCAAGTGGATAGAGACAATTCTTTACAATCTTGGTCGCATTGCCATATGTTTCTTCAACGGGTGCAACCATAATAGATTTTAAGAAGTATGCCAAACTCAAAAAATTCACGCAGTAAATATAGATCTTACATTTCCAATTGAGGTTTTCAACGAGTTTTTTAATCTCGAATTTTGGAATATTATATGATGAAAACTAAACCATTGCTAACTCTACCAATTCATCATCAATAAGATCTCCCTTCATTTCATCTTCAATAATTGTCTTTATCATTTACTTAAAGCTGGGACTTATTCGTGTTATCAATCGCCTACAAAAAATAACGGTGTGTAGCAAGGTAACACATAGATTCGAAGACAACAAATCTGGTTTAATGGGATTGTTTTGACTTAGAGAAACTTTGCCTCTGGATTGAAGGACTGTATAATAAAACGTTTCTCTTGCACTTCTGGATGATATAATTTGGTACAAGTTTAAATAAATATGGTGATTAAGGGACACTTGCTGTGAGGTCTCCTTACAGCGAGAGAGCTAAAAAAAAACTGCCCTATTGAATCTTAAATACCACATTCAGGGATCGGCACCCATAGGCGTACTCCAATAGAAACCTTGTCGACAAAGAGGGTGCTCTTAATAGCAGCCGTTAGAAATGTGGTGCTATTGCACGACAATACAAATGGAGAGAAAGTTAGTCCCTTTCGAGGAACCATCATCATTCAAACAAAGGATTCCCCACATCTGGGCATTCTGGAATAATGTCAATTAGTGACCGTTCATAGGCGTCGCCTCTGGGTGCATGACAAAGTACAATAACTAACGTAAAGATACAAAGTTATAATATTAATAGCCGTATGTGAATGTGCTTATCTAATCACTAGGTATAATCTTAAAATCAGTCATGAACATGCCCCCCACCTTGAAAGCGTCCACTTTCAATAACACTTTCTGTTTTAGTCACTATCAGTCTTATCATTACATGGGAGCGGACATATCTTAGCAAAACTTCGCTTTACTTCACCGCGAACAGTCTTTATGGTAGCCACTCTGGCCACTCCGTCCTTGCCTGGATGGACACGTAAGATCCGTCCAAGTCTCCAATTCATCACTGGTGTGTTGTCTTCTTTGATGATAACCAAGGTACCAACCTTCAGTTGATGCTGGTTCCTTTTCCAACGAACTCGCTGTTGCAGCTCAGACACC
Organism: Euwallacea similis; assembly: GCF_039881205.1. Taxonomy (NCBI): domain Eukaryota; kingdom Metazoa; phylum Arthropoda; class Insecta; order Coleoptera; family Curculionidae; genus Euwallacea; species Euwallacea similis. The sequence continues at coordinate 2,605,726 of NC_089637.1, read as the reverse complement.
ACCTCCTTATGCCATCTATCCCAAAAATGCTGGCGCATTTGTTCAATCAGTTGGAATCGGTTTAGCCGATTAGTAGTGATCGTCCTTAAATCGGGTTCTGGAAGGGCGACTAAGGGTCGTCCAATTAACAGGTGAGCCGGGGTTAAAGGATTCAAATCGATAGGATCGGTTGAAAGAGGGCTAAGTGGTCGGGAGTTTAATACTGCTTCTACCTGGGTAAGAAGGGAGTACAATTCCTCAAAGGTCAGTACTTGAGCACCCAAAATCCGTTTTAAATGATACTTACTGGATTTAACACCCGCTTCCCAAAGACCGCCAAAATGGGGCGAGCTAGGGGGAATAAAGCGCCATTCGATACCCTCATTTGTCATGGCATTGACTATATCGCCTTGTGTTTTTTGTAAAAAGGTACCGAAGTTTGACAACTCAGACTGAGCGGCCTTGAAGTTAGTGCCATTGTCTGAATAAATTAATGTCGGTTTGCCCCGACGTGATATGAACCTCTTTAAAGCCAAGATAAAGGAATCTTTACTCAAGTCTGATACAAGTTCTAAATGTATTGCTCGGGACGCAAAGCAGATGAATAATGCCATCCAACATTTGGAAGTTTTTGATCCACGACCCTTTCGATCTTTCACTAAGTACGGTCCTGCGTAATCAACTCCACATACCTTAAAGGGGAATTCTGCCAGTAGGCGTTCCTTGGGTAAATTACCCATCAGTGGTGTTTCAATCTTTGGATTATATTTAAAGCACAGGGCGCATTTTCTGTAAGTTAATTTCGCTAAATTTCTTCCCCCAATAACCCAAAATTTGTCCCGTATGGAGGAATGCAACTGCTGAGGTCCGGCATGCAATAGCCGATGATGCTCGTATTGAAAAATGAGTTTAGTGAGCTTATGTTTAGAGTCTAACAGTATAGGATGCCTTTTCTCATAGGAATAATTTGACTCCGTCAGTCTGCCACCCACTCGTAGCATTGACTGTTCCGCCAAAAAGGGCGTAAGTCCCAAAATTCTACTCTTATGACTGAGCTCAGTGTTTGTCATGAGATTAGAGATATCTTCAGGAAACGATTGCTCTTGGGCAATCTTTATTAAGCGAATTTCGGCATTGGCTATTTCCGCACTAGTTAACGCCCCACCTCGCTCTGTGGTGCTGGGTTTACCCTTTGCCGTACAGTTTCGTAGAAAACGAAACATATAGGCCACTGTACGTTTGATTCGATGATAGCTCGAAAATCTTTCAAATGGAAATTCACTGTTATATACTGTGAGAAACGCTCGGGAAATAATTTTCATTTCGGGTAAATTTTCGTTTCGCCGAAACTTAGACGGCCATGTCGAGGGGTTACCTTTCAGCCAATTCGGTCCATGAAACCACATTTCCGATTCTAGCATTTGAGATGGAGTTAACCCTCTAGACAATAAATCTGCGGGGTTGTCCTTCGAAGGGACATGCCGCCACACATAATCGTGCGTGATCGCTTGAATTTCTGCAACACGAGTGTTTACGAAGGTTTTCAGTAGATTTGGAGAGATTTTTAACCACCCAAGTACCACAGATGAGTCACACCATAAGACGCATTCGTCAAATTTTATATTGATAGAGGATGTGACCTTTAATAAAAGACGAGATAGCACCAACGCACCGCAAAGTTCGAGTCTGGGCAGAGTAAGGGTATGAAGCGGGGCAACCTTGGCCTTTGCGCATAGAAGTCTAACATGCACATCTCCATTTTCATCAACCGACCGAAGATAAATGCACCCTCCGTATGCTGCTTCTGAGCTATCGGAGAATCCATGTATCTGTACCTTAATTGCCCCCGTACACCGAACATATCTGGGTATCCGTAAGGTATTTAATCTTACAAGCTGGTTTCTAAATTGTTGCCAAGCGGTATGAATGCTGGTGGGAACCGCTTCATCCCAGGATAGTTTTTCTAGCCATAAAGCTTGCAATAGGATTTTCGCTTTGATGATACATGCTGCAAGCAGTCCCAGAGGGTCAAATATTTGTGCCGTACCAGCTAAAATCGTGCGTTTGGTGACTGGAAACTCCTTGGATATTGTACCTATATTATACGTCAGGGTATCAGCCTGACAATGCCATATTAACCCTAACGTCTTTGCTGGCTCGTTTTCGCCAAAGTTCAACGTTTGATTTGTCGAATCAGAAGATTCGACGTACCTCAGTGCGTTTTTCTCATTCGAGAAAAACTTACGCAGCTTGAAACAACCCTCGTTCAATATATGAGATATGTCGCGGGCAATTTCGGCCGCCTCTTCTAACGTATCAGCTCCTGTTAAAAGATCGTCCACGTACATGTCATTTTTTATAGCTTGTGACACTCTTTCATTTGATTTTTCGCATTCAAAGGCTAATTGGAACAAACATCTTATCGCTAGAAACGGAGCGGAGCTTGTTCCATAGGTGATCGTCTTTAGTTCGTAAACTTCCACCGGTTTCTGTGCATTATCACGCCATAAAATCCTTTGTAAGGACCGTTGGTCGGGTTCGATCAGAATTTGCCGGTACATTTTCTCAACGTCGGCGGCAACTACGTACCGATGCTGCCGAAACCGCAATAGGATTGACATTAGATCCCTTTGTATGGTAGGACCGATCATCTGAAGATCGTTAAAACTGACCCCGGTCGACGTTTTCATGGAACCATTAAAGACAACTCGAAGCCTTGTTGTTCTGGCTTCGTCACGTACTACGGCATGATGTGGCATATAGTATGCGTGCTTATGTAGCATTGCGCTTGACACCCTTTGCATGTGCCCTAATTTTATGTATTCGGTCATGAATTCGACATATTGAGATTTTAGATTTGGGTTTGAATCGAGTTTTCGTTCGAGCGCAAAGAATTGCCTTTTTGCTTGATGAAATGAATCACCGAGATCGTCAGGAGAAGATTTGAGCGGGATGCGTACTAGAAACCTTCCGTTTTCTAATCGGACGGTGTGTTGATTAAAATGATTTTCACACGCTATTTCTTCCTCGGATTGACTAGATTGAGATGAAAACCCTTCTTCTATCTCCCAAAACCGCGATAATTGATTTTGAATGTCAATTTCTTGTGTCAAGTGACAGTACATATTATTTTTCGGGTGACTAGGAAATGTCTCAATCGATCCTGAAACTACCCATCCCAGTCTTGTTTTCTGTAAAATCGGTTTATTCTTTCCGAGAGAGATCTGACCAACGCAAATCAGCGACCAGAAAACTTCCGCCCCGATTAACATGTCAATTTCACTAGGTTCACCATACCCTGGATCGGATAATTTTATGTTCGAGGGTATGTTATAATTTTGTGTGTTAACACGTACACTCGGCAAGTTTCCCGTTATGTTAGGAAGTACTAGACACGATATTTTTGTTTTGAAGGCATTGTACAACGATTCGATTATGATATCACACTTGTGTTTTACACTCGACCTTAGTTGATTTAAACCTGTTACAGTCATGTTGATTTCCTGTTTATTCAGCTTTAATCTTTCAACTACCTCTCCACGTATGAAGTTAGATTGAGATCCTGAATCTAATAGTACCCGGATGTTAATTGATCTCTTTTCGGGAGTCGAAACTTTCGCTAACGCGGTGCTAAGAAGCACATGTGCTGGATGAGCAGAATTCACACAAAGAGTGCTAGTTTCTTGTACCTGACCCGATCTCTTTTCGGTGGACGCATTGGAGCCCGGACTATTGTTCCCCGTATCATGGTTTCCGGTACCCGAAATATTAGATCGGGTTCCAGATTGAAAATTCTGCGAGGGATTAGCGTTGAGACGCCTATCCAAATGTAACAACGTGTGGTGCTTTAATGAGCACCGTTGACAAGGACGTCCCCTACACACTTTACTATGGTGTCCGAACTTTAAGCAGTTTATGCAAAGTTTAAGTTCTTGTATCCGTTTGATACGTTCTTGTACGTTTAGACTTGATAATTTTTCACAATTTGCGGTTACATGCTCTTGGTTACAAATTGCGCAATTTGACGTCCCCGTAACTAACCCTCGTACTTCCCTTTGCTGCCTGTATTTTAATTCATTCTTGGGTTCTTGTGCCTGAGTCTGGTTCATCTTTATTGTTTCTAATAAAACAGCCTTATTCTTTAAAAATTTCTTCATATCCTCCAGAGACGGGGAGGTGTTCTCAAGATCCCTTTTCGTTTTATATTCCTCCCATTCCCGTGATGTGACGCTGTCTAGTTTTGAACTTATCAGAAAAATGATTAACGTGTCCACGGTGGGCTCCTTCACCTGTTCGAGGCATCGCATATGTTTAGAGACCGTATCTATTAGCCATCTTATACGCTCTGCCGAAGCCTTTGATATAGATTCGATTTGAAAAAGAGCTTTTACATGATTCTGAACTAACACGCGGGGGTTATTGTACCTTTCTAACAACAGCATCCACGCTACTTCGTAATTGCTTGCCGAAAATTCCAAAGATTTTATAACCAACGCCGCAGCTCCCATCAAGCTACCTCTCAAATAATGAAATTTCTGAATGTTACTCAGAACCGTACTAGCATGGATCATTGATTCAAATGTGTCCCGATACTCTAGCCAAGTTTGAAAGTTACCATCAAATTTAGGTATGTCTATGGGAGGAAGCTTAACATTTGTATCATGAGAAGCATTACGCCTAATCGAGGTTGGAGATGACGCAGACTTATTATTACTTAGGTCATTTGATTCTTGCAAAAAAGTTTCTAAATGATGTTTAGCTCTAGAAATTAAATCAAAATATTGGTTGGTAAATAAGGTGCGTTCTGCGAGATCTACATCCGCGCTATTCTCCTCACTTTCAATTTTGGCTTGAATTTCTTCATACTCGAAAAGGACGTTGTCCAAGGCATCTATTCTCGTTTGAAGTTGTCGATAATCGAGCTCTGTGACTGTTTGGTCACTTAGCTGCTTCTCAAATCCTCCCAAAAAGGTTTTGAAAAGGGTCATTTTGGATTTTAATGCCGCTCTTTTACGGATACTGTTTGGTTGAGCCATTGTACAATATTCAGTAACCTGTTCTTAATTTATTGCCCTCTCCCTTGTTTAGATTCCCGCTGTACACTTCAAGAAAAGGGCACTGTAACGTTTTTCCTTTTCTTGGGTACCTATGTACTTTTGGCACCAATCCTTGAATTTAGACCCAAGGATTTGATCACCGTTTGAAATTGTTTCCCTAATCACCGCGTCAAGTCAGCATAAATTTCAGAGGATAAAGGGATTAATTGGAACCGACTCACCCAGTATGATTTGCATCTTGATTTTGCCGTGCTCCGTTTCCCAGCTGCGTTCTCCAGGTTTTTCTTGTACTGTCTTTATCACAATGTCTTGACACTTTCTTGACGACGTACTAACTTTCGGCACCTTTGGTTATCAACACAATTTCACCGTACAGCCCTGCTTCTATCCGGCTCGAAGGACCATGTTTTGACTTAGAGAAACTTTGCCTCTGGATTGAAGGACTGTATAATAAAACGTTTCTCTTGCACTTCTGGATGATATAATTTGGTACAAGTTTAAATAAATATGGTGATTAAGGGACACTTGCTGTGAGGTCTCCTTACAGCGAGAGAGCTAAAAAAAAACTGCCCTATTGAATCTTAAATACCACATTCAGGGATCGGCACCCATAGGCGTACTCCAATAGAAACCTTGTCGACAAAGAGGGTGCTCTTAATAGCAGCCGTTAGAAATGTGGTGCTATTGCACGACAATACAAATGGAGAGAAAGTTAGTCCCTTTCGAGGAACCATCATCATTCAAACAAAGGATTCCCCACATCTGGGCATTCTGGAATAATGTCAATTAGTGACCGTTCATAGGCGTCGCCTCTGGGTGCATGACAAAGTACAATAACTAACGTAAAGATACAAAGTTATAATATTAATAGCCGTATGTGAATGTGCTTATCTAATCACTAGGTATAATCTTAAAATCAGTCATGAACAGGGATTTTCGTTCAGGATCATGTATAATTCTACGTATGCCGTGACTACGAATACAGCATAAATAACAACTATTATGTTGAAGTAGACGTCATAAGCACTTCGCATCTTCTTTTTTCTGGATACGTCAACCCCGACTGTAAAACTTCCAACATAAAGCACCCTTTTACGGCTATTCCCAAGTTTTCGCATTTGGGGTATATCTAGAAAAAGTCTTTAGGATAGGGAACAAGTATTCAAAGATATGTTTTATAATTAACGGGATTTTGAAAGTTGACTTACGATCATGTTTTTCGGTAGCTGTAGTTGAAGCTATCACTTGACATATGCAAATATACAGGGTTATTCACGCTATACGGCGCGGAATATTGTGGCTAAAATACGAGGCTTTCAAAAGGTTTCACTTTTGGGCTATATGGGGATCTATTATGGCTACTTTTTAAAATTATTATCATATTATACAAGGTGTCCCAAAAAGTTCAAAGTTAGTTTAAGTTCAAACGAAATGTGTACCAACATCTGGTCATACGGGCAAAGTGGCAAAAAAACGAGTAATATTCTTAAGTGTAACACAGGGGTTCCTTACATACTAATCACAGATTTAATTCTAGGCTTATGTAGAATACCACTTATCGAACTAATAAATTAAATCAATTATCGGATATTATGTTCTCTACACAAGCCCTAACAATTACGTAGGGCAAAAATAATATCTTTTAACGTTTGTTTATTTTTTAAATGTTGCTTACATCACTAGTAGTGCAAAATGGTCGATTTTTTAAAACTGAAACTTGAGTGAAGTGACACCTCAAATAAAAAATCTTTTAAATCTACATTTCATAATGTATTGCTATTTAAAATCTATCGATTAATTTTGGAGAAAAACTTTTATAAATGTGGTAAAAAATGTAATACAAATTCAGTCAAATAGTACGTGAACAATGAAAAAACTTTTTTGCTAATAGGAAATTGCTTTGTCTTCGATCTTTATTCACAAACAGCCTTTGATTATTTTTATTTATTACTTTGTTTTTTTTTTAAATCGAAACCTATTTGTGAGCACAAAATCGAAAGCAAAACAATTTTCTATTAACAAACAAATTTTTTCATTGTTTACGTACTATTTAACTGAGTTTGTATTGCATTTTTTACTGCGTTTATAGCTATTTTTCTCAAAAACTAATCAATAGATTTTGAATCTCAATACACCATTAAATATACAGTAATGTTCGCTTATAACGAACCCGCTTATAACGAACTTTCGGTTATAACGAACTAATCTATGAAGTACGAACTCAAGTACATTTAGACGTATGTTATTTTTGTCATTTATAACGAACCCGCTTACAACGAACTTTCGCTTATAACGAACCTTAAATTTTTAAAAGAATAGAAAAACTTTACGGTTATAACGAACTTAACGCGGGATTTTACCGAAATCCCAAAGAAGAAAAGTAAACAATTCTCGGGGAAAGTCCAAAATCGTTTGAAGCAAATTGCTGACACAAACGACACAGTTGTTCCAGTATATTGATAGCGTTCAAAGAATTCGTTCGTTAAAAAAATCATGAGTTATATCATTAAAAAAAAAACGTAAAGCTTTAACTTTAAATTGTAAATATGACATTGTTAAACGGTTGCAGAGACATGCCAAACAGAGTGAAATTTGTTCAGAAATGGGATTAAGTAAATCAACGGTAAGAACAATAAAATATGCAATGTTCACAGATATTTTTTTTTGTTATTCCAGTAATTTTCCGGCTTTGTAATAAATTATGTAATTTGAAATAGTATTAATACGAATTAAAATTTGACTATACATATGTAATTTTAGGTTGCAACAATTTGGAAAAATAAAGAAACAATCCTAAAAACCTTCGAAAGTGGACAACATTCAAATGTAAAAAAAATCAAAAAGCCCAATAATTATGAAGTTGACCAAAGACTCTTAAAATGGTTTTCTCAACAAAGAAATAATAACGCAATTGTTAGCGGTGCTATATTACAATCAAAAGCTGAAGATTTTGCAAGTAAGGTGTCCGGAAACCAGGAACCGAAATTTAATAGAAGCTGGATCGAAAGGTTCAAAAGAAGGCATAATATTACGAGTGGAAGAATTGCTGGAGAATCGACTTCAGTTGATATGAACATTGTAGATGACTGGCTGCAAAACAAATGGCCAATAATTAGGTCAAACTTTAAGGATGAGGACATCTTCAATGGAGATGAAACCGGTTTATTCTTCAAGCTTACACCTGATAGAACACTAAAGTTTAAAGGGCAAACCTGTGAAGGTGGAAAGCTTTCCAAAGAAAGAATCACTATATTTGTTGTAGCGAATTTGACAGGATCCGAAAAAAGAAAGTTATTGGTAATTGGAAAATCTAAAAACCCTAGATGTTTTAAGAATATTGTACAATTGCCAGTAACTTATAAGTCCAATAAAAGGGCATGGATGAATTCAGAGATTTTTATAAATGCATTACGTGAATGGGATGAAGAATTACGCCGTAAAAAAAGAAAAATCATATTGTTAGTGGATAATTGTCCGGCTCATCCCGATGTTAAAAATTTGATGTGGATTACGTTAGTGTTTATGCCACCAAACACTAGTTCTAAATTACAACCCATGGATCAGGGTGTTATCCATAGTCTAAAGAGTCATTATCGACGACTCCTCCTCTCGGAAATGATATCTTGTATGGATAGTGGTAAGGAAAAATTTATTATTACTCTTTTGGATGCAATACGCTTTATTCATATGGCATGGCAAAAGGTGTCAAAGCAAACGATTAGAAATTGTTTTCGACATGCCGGTTTTCTCGAAAATGAGAATTTTGATTCAGATGATGACTTACCATTAGTCGAATGGCTTAAAAAAAAATCAATGCAAAAATAAAACCGATATTCAAGAGGATTTTCTTCAAACCAACAACGATTTTCATGAATTTGTTCATGTGGATGACAATCTTGTGAGCGTTGAGTTTTTAGACGATAATGCCGTTATTGCGTCTGTGTCTTCTGCATCTGACACTTATGATGATGATGAGGAAGACGAAGATGCAGCATATGAGAATAATGAAATAATATCCGTTCCTACAACCACAGAAGCACTTCGATATGTTTCTAGTATTCGTCAATTTCTTCAATCGCGAAATACTCCACAAAATGTTCTCGATGGAATAGCCCATGTGGAATTACATATAAATGAAATTCATTTCACCACAATAAAACAAACCAAAATTAGCGATTTTTTTCTTTCTAATTCCTAAAAAGTGTTGTTAAATTTAACAAATATGTATTATTTAAATTGGTTACTAGTTGAAGAATGTTACTTGTTGACTTTTTTAAAATATATATGTATGTAAATAAAGTGTTATGTATTAATTAAAAAAACAATCATAACACCATTTATTGCTTATAGCGAACTTCGGTTATAACGAACTATTTACTACGGTCCCTTGGGGTTCGTTATAAGCGAACATTACTGTATATAGTTTCTAAAGACCTTTAATTTGAAGTGGCACTTGACCCACGTTTTAATTTTAAAAAATCGGCAATTTTGCTCTTCCGGTAACGTAAGCAACATTAAAAAAATAAACAAACGTGAAGAGATAGTATTTTTTGTGCTATTTAATGCTGTTGTTGAACTTTAAAACAATAATAACGCAGCATCGGGTTTGATACTACTGTAGATATAGGATGGTATTTATATTTTATAATGAAATCACAGGTCAGAAAAAGGATTATAAATGTGCGTTTATTAATACAAAGTAAACAAAGCGGAGGACAAAGTAACTTATGAATTTGTGAGCGCGGAAGCGACTCTTGAGTTGTCCACGACCAACCGAATCCAGAAGAAAAGAGAGCTCGTATATGCCCTGCAAATCCTTAAATACTAAAATCCATTGCGATAAACCATGGGTTTTAGTATTACATTAACCCACTCGCAAGAATTTGGAAAGTGCAAAAAAAGGGTACCAAAGTGATGATGTATTTCGTGAACTTCACAATATATCAACACAAGGCACGTTATAAAACTCGACGATGCGATTAAAATTGAAGAGGATCTCTTTCAAAAAGAGTGTGCGTGTTTGGAAGACTCTCACATTAACTTATCATACCATATAAAAGTCTATATTGTATTTATATGGCTGGGGTTGCCGAAATTTCTTAAAATATTGTTCTTTTTCTTCGTTGCTAAATGAATTAAAATAAAATGCAGCCACTCTTAAATTATCCTCTGAGCTTCGTACTTCAAGAATTCTGGTACATACCAACATTTGCGTCACACTACTTTGCTTAAGTGCCTTCAAGAGTACTAAAGTCTTATCTTTGTGCGTAGGACTAATCTCATCAAACCCATCAAATAAGAAAGCGACTTTTATGCTTAGGCTTTCACGAGCGTTTTACCTTCCTTTAAAGCATATTCGAGTAATCTTTTCTGTAACAGTTCATCGTCTGTGCCACTTCTAAGTAATATTTCTGTTATAAATTCAATTGCCTGATCTGCACCATCTTCTATAAAATTTACATCTACCAATGTGAGTTTTCCTGCTCCTGGAAGCTGTTCAGAAGGTGCGGCATAGTCGTTAAGGTTCATTCGTTTCACTTATATTTCAGGATGTGCGAATTTGAAGTTTTTGCCAATGTTAGACATGATTGAATTTTGCCAATCCCGGTTCCGCTGCGATAAAGTTCACTTTATTTTCCATTGATCTTTTAATTGACTTTATAATTTCTTCTTCTTTAATTTTAGCACCGTTCGTTTCACTATTTATATTGCAGATAAAGCCCTTTACTGGGCCAGTAGTTGTAAATTGCTTTAACACTAAATAACCTGCAGTGTTTTCTGGCAAAAATATATATTATGGATCTTTGACACATTTTGTTCACTATATCTTCTAAGTAGATTTGAAAAACTTATAGTTTGGTTAATTAATTTCATTCCACTTCCCAGTTGGTCGTAATCAAACAGGGGGTTCTTTTCAAAGTTGGCACCTAATTTATGTAAGTCGCCTGTTGAGGCATTTGATATAACGACACAGTTAGAAGTTAAAAAATATTGTCGGTTAGAACTGTTTTAACTACAATTTGCAGCCTTAATGTGCAGTTAATAAAAATAACTCCTTCCTCTTCTGGACTAAATTTATGCAATATAAGTTCACGTTTTTGAAACAGCTTTATCAACGTTTTGTTACCAATAATTGTGTTAGCATCAGCAGTACTCAAAATTTGATTAAAAGAAATACTCTTACCCTGGAAATTAATATTTTTCTGTAGTAATTCCATTTTTGATTTATCATTTAAGACACTGAAATTGCTGTTGTCATAGATGAACAAATTCTAAAATTCAAAGTTTTTGACCTTTCCAAACATCCTAGCAGCTTCGATAAAATTTAAAATTTAATGGCTAAGTATATACAAAATATATACACGAACTACGAGTGTTCGCACCCAACATGTCGGATATATAAAATGGCACGTGACAAGCCGTATGTAGGACACGATGGACGGTGTTATGTCCTGTCGTCATCAGAGAATGTTTTAAGAGAAGTACACTGGGCAGTTTACCACCTGGGTTTTGAACTCTTATGTGAACATTTGCAAAACTAAGACGTACACTTGTGTGTAAAGAGAATTTTGAGGTAAGCTATTTGATGCGTGACGTAATGTTGTTTGATTAGGTAATGTACTGGAAAAATCAGCTGAAAAAATTAATTTAAAGGGCGGCCTCATTTATTACGTGGCATTTGAGAAATTTCAGGAGCCTTTCAAGATCGCTGAAGTGGACTTATGGAGTTCTTGCCAAGCTTTTTCAATAGATTTTCTAGTGTGAAACCAGTGCATTCACAGAATGAGATGAGATGAGGTGGTGTTAATGTTGATTAAGGAGGCCTCTATCCCGTGGATTGAGCAATCTATCGGACGCGTCCCCCGGGTGGCGGATAGGGGAACAGCCAGGACTTCTTGTGGGGTCACTGGTTCGTGGGAGTGATAAGTGATCGCTTCAACCTAAAAATAACACGAACGAAAACTTCCGTCGTGGACCAGCTTAACAAACCGTAAACAGCTGATGGATTCCGGCAACGGGGGCAGGGATGTCATCGGTACCGGGGTGGATCAGGTGAACGGGGATCCTTCGCGTATCAAGTGGTGAGGCCACTATAACACCTCCCATCTCCCAATTCTCGTGGTATGGTGCGCGCCCAAGGGATGCAAGGATGGGGGGAAGCCCAATCTTCAGCGGCCTCGAAGGGGTTCACACAGTGGACACGGGCTTAGCGAGCTCGCGGTATCTTAACTGAAATTGTACTTACCTCACACAGTGCAATTTCATTCAACTTACCTGCCATTTTCTGAAACTTCCACTCTTTGGAGCATCCTGTTCTTGCCCCCACTTATCCAAGGAGCAAACCGTAAACAGCCGATGGGTCTTGGTAGGGGCTGCAGAGATATGGTCAACATCGGAGTTGATTGGGTGCGCGGGGATCGTTAGGGTTCGCGTGGTGAGGCCACTATAAATACCTTCCAATGCGCTTCCGGATGCGCGCCGACGGGATGCATGGCTGGATAGGAGTCCAGTTCGAAGCGGCTCCGTTGGGGTTCACCTTCATCTAGTGAACACAGACGTGACGAATCTGTGGTACCTAAGCTGAAATTGTACTACAATCCCAAAGTGCGATTTGTCCTACTTACTTTATCCTTCTCAAAAAACCCGCCTTCGGAGTGTCCTGGAACTTATCCATAAATCTTAGACTATTTCTATTCTAAATAACTTATACTTACTGTTATGTCCGTGGGATATAACGAAATAATAAAAACTACTAAAATACAAGTATATTGTACAAGGACTATTTACAGTATATGTAAAGGCTAGAAGATTACTGCGTACTCTGATATTCCGCTCTTCGATCCCGCATGCATTTATATGTAAGGTCCAGGCGTCGAAAACTAAAGCGCTCGAATATTCCTGAACGTTGTGGAAGAGTGCTTAACGTTTAGTTTACGACAGGGGAGTTTTAGCATGGATATTAATATGTAACACTTACGTAATACTTACCTGGATGATGTGAAGTCCTTACGTGTGTAAAATTTATTGATACTTGAATGATGAGTGACTTAAAAAAACAAGTACCGTAGGCGGGTGGTAATGCCACCACCGGCTCCGACCGGGTGAAAACCTAGGTGGCTGGTGCTGGCCCCAAGGATTATGGGGGGGGGGGGCTATGCCACATCAGGAAGAATAACCTACCAGGCAGGCTGGAGAAAATGGAGACGAGAGAGGGGTTCGCGAGGAGCTCCAAGCTTAAGTGAACTCCTCCAAAGGAGGGAAAGGAACCAAGGGAGGAACGGGAAACAAGGAGGTAACGGGTGTAAGGAGGAGATGGGAGAGGAGGTGCAAGGGAAACTGGTGAGAAGAGCGAGTGAGGGGAAGATGAGGGAGGAGCTTTCCTTCGTCTTTTCAGAGGAGATGCCTCCTCCGGCGAGTACCCACAAAGGAGGAAAGCGGAGGAGGGAAGAGGAGAGCTTTTCCCTCTCATTTACAGGGACGGCGCTGAAGGAGGCGGTGGCGAGAGTCGAGGACCTCGATCGCTTCCTCAAGACGGCCTACAGGCCGTGGCACGATATTGTCAATGCTGTGGCGGGCGTGAGAATTGCGCTGCGTAAGGTAAAGCACACCGATCGCTCGACAACGGCGAAGACAAGGGGAGAGGATGAGGAGAAGGAGAGACTCAGGAGGAAAGTCGTGGAGGTATTGGAACGAGCGGGACGTGGGGCAGTGGAAATGGCTGACTGCGCCGCGCAGACGGAGACAGGCGCGGAGAGGAGAGTGGCCGCGCAGCGAGACCGGGTCAAGAGTCTGATGGCTGCTGGAAGAGTGCAGGAGGCGATTAGTGAGGAGTGGGAGGATGGCCTCTTCACCGCCACGGAGTTGGTAAGTGGGGTGGTACCCCAGGTATAGGGGACGGAACGTGATATTCATCAAATGGACTTCTTTAACTGAGATTCCATTTTCTTCTTTCAGCTTGCTTTTCACCTCTTCCCGCGAGATTTTCCCCTGCAATCCTTTGAGGACAAAAGTATACGTTCTGTCCTCGAATGTAGCGTACGTGGGAAATTCTAAATCTGCCAACTCAAAATTCCGTTTGAAGTAGGTTCAGTCATTAATGTACTTCACGTATACTATGACTGAGTTCTTGATGTTTTTTACAAATAATTTTATGTTGGTGGTAAGGTCCTTGTGATGGATAAGTTTACCAGGCACAACTAACGGGGGGGTGTTGTGGATATGCCTGCCACAGAATCTATAGGTCTTGAATAATTGCAATTTTTATAAAAGTTAAAGAAAAACATTCGCTACAGGGTACTGTCTAATGTTTTTCAGGACTTTAATGTAAATTCTTGTTAATTTAAGGTAGTTACGCATAGCATAATTTAAAATTAATCTTGTTAAGGTAGTTACACATAAAATAATTTAGAATTAAAAAAAAAAACGTGTAATCTTCGGGCCCAGCATCCTCGTGATACGTCTATGAACGTCACTAGTTCGAGAAGTAACTTTCGCCAAGCACAGGGTTTTTTCACCCATTACCCTTGGATAGTAGACGAGCCAAGTGGTGGAATTTCCAGCGGCTTCTTTGTCGGAACTAGTACCAGGGTGCAATTACGATTACCGAAAGACCCAAAAAAGGCCAAATCGTGCCTCCCGAGCGTTACGCTTTAACGCGGCCAGTAGTTATTGGACCAATAACTACCCCATAGTCTAAGTACGCCTATGGTTGTTCTCCAGTTGATGCGGTATTTAAGAATTTGCAATATGCGAAAAAGCTCTCTTGCAATCTTGTACCCCCGCGTCATAGGACCTTGCTTTTGGTTCTTAACTATCGGCTCAAGTGTCCTCTTATTCGTTATGTGCCTCCCGTAAATGAATCGGTGAATTGGTTCCCGGAGGGCCGAGCGGAAATCCCGGAAGAGGTATTTAACCCCGACTGGTTAATTTCACGAGAATCCTTCGAAAATTCATAATCGACACGCTGTAAAACAGTGAGTTCGGGAGTGTTATTGCTATATCCGGCAACAAAGAGACACATGTTAGTTGTAGATTATCTAGCATAAGAATGGCATTGTACTATCGGCCACAAAAGTGGTCGACCACGCTAAGGTTCAAAATCGCTTGACGCGTATTCCGAGCGAAGGTACCTTATCAGGTCATAAAAAATGATCCACAACAAAAACGTGTCGAGCGAATAAATTTAGAATTTTACATCGAATACCAAGTTTGCCGGAATATTCTCAGGATGATAATTTCAAATAAATCATTATTGCTAGTAATTGTGTGAAAACATCACTATATTAACATTGAATTTTGTAAATTGCAAAAGTTGATATGGCTATATAATTGTTTAAGATGAAAACTAAAAAAATACATGTTAAATTCAATTATAAACAAGACCACTAATTTACAAAACACTGTAGAACAACTTACTAAACTTCAAGACTTTTATTAACAATAATATTTTATTGGGAATTAGGAATTAACTAGTCCGACTCTTTCCTACCTCTCACTTAACAATCAAGTGATTTCTATGTCGCAAAAGTTCTTTAGACAAAAGATGACATGAACGGCATTTTTCGTAATGCGTACGTTAAAAGGGAAAATTTCAAGACACCTTTTTTTCGGAAATACAGTACTGTTCAGGACTGATCCTAAGGTTGTTCATAGTGATTAGATAAGCACTTTAGCATAATGCGAATTAGTACTGCTGTTTGCATCGCAACCTAGTAGCTTTAGTTTAGTTTATCATATTTTATCATGCACCCAGAGGCGACGCCTATGAACGTCAACAAATTGGCACCATTTCTGAATGCCCAGATGTGGGGAATCCTTTGTCCTAATGATGATGGTTCCTCGAAAGGGCCAACTTTCCCTCAAGTAGCTTTGTTTTGCAATAGCACCACGTTTCTAACGGCTGCAATTAAGAGCACCCTCTTTGTCGACGAGGTTTCTACTGGAGTACGCCTATGGGTGCCGATCCCTGAATGTAGTATTTAAGGTTTCAAAGGGTAGTTTTTCGCTCTTTCTACGATTCGATCACACTGCGACTATCCCTTAATCACCATATTTATTGTTTAAAAGTGTACCCAATATATCATCCTGAAGTGCAAGGAGAAACGTTTTTTTTCTACAGTCCGTCAATCCAATAGGCAAGGTTTCTCTAAAATATGAACAAGTACGATCGAGAGAAAATAAACTTAAAATTTATATAAATAAATGACAAAATTAAAAATAAACAATTCTAATAGCGGGTTACTCCCCCATTGGCGTCGATGACGTCTTGTAGCTTCCGGCCCATTGAACCCAGAAGGTTTTGACACAAGGGTGAACCTCTAACCGCATTTCAGATTTGGTTGCAATGTGCCACCAAATCTTCGGTAGTACGTTCATTGTTATTGTGCCACCTTTGAACCATTAGGCCCCATAAATTTCCTATGGGGTTAAGGTCTGGTGAATATGCCAGGGAAGATTATTTATGTCTAGATATTCGTGATACCAGTAGCTCACGATGTTTGCGCGATGTATCCTACAGTTGACATCAACATAATTGATGACAGGCATTTCTGCCACAGGATACAAAGTACGAACAGAAGGAAGCATAACTTCGTCGAGCATCCGAACGTACTTAATAGAATTCGCCGTGACCATCAGCAGACATCCACCCATAGAAATTAACCCGTATTCGGCCAAACTTTCTGTTCGATACAGCATAGCGTTCATCGTACCGAGTATTATGAAGTCGCCATAAATGTAGCCTGCCGTTTTCGCTTGACAAAAAAGTTTTTTCGTCAGCAAAAATAGCATTTGCCCAATTGAAATTTAAATACTCTTGGGCAAATGCTAAGCAGGCCTGTTTATGTTGCTCTGTCAGAGCAAGTTTCGTTGCTGGTCGCCGATTATGAAGACCCTCTTTATGAAGAGTCTTTCGGATGATCTCCATACTTACATCCCAACGTACAGCATACTGGGATGTTCGTCGGAAACCACATTCCCGAAAATCGGCGACCAGTTCCTTTCGCTGGTCGTCCGATAACTTGGGGGGTCTACCAGGCCTGGGTCGCTGGTCTACGTGACCCTCGATCCCATGACGGGTGATCCAGCGACGGGCGGTCTCCCTTTGAAACGAGATCAAAACTGCACGGGCACAAAAAATTTGAAAAACCTCTGAAATTTGAGTTTCTGAACAGCAATTCTTCCTATAACACAGCAGACGTCTCACAGATTTTTCGCTCAACTCTAGATGAAATTCTTGCCCGAAGTAACAATATAAACAAAAAAACGCCCCCAAATTTGAGCCAATGATAAAGTTACCTTAATTGAAAAAAGACAATGTGATTACGTACCGTAATATTCAACTCACGACTAATTTCGGAAACATTGTGCCCTTGTTCGTACAAAAGTACTATATTATTTTTTACGTCATTGCTCAGATTCGGAGCCATTGCGCCTTAACGATGAACTGAGAAAATACCAAAAAATAAAATTGTCTTAATGAACTAAGCCAGCAATACATGTTTGTGTGGAAAATATTGATGTATACACAAAAAGGAGGATGCAACAAAATGCAATGTAGGTCAAGTGTGACAAAAAAAGTTATCCGACCCATAGTACTGCAAGTGATTTTCATTTGAAACTGGTCGGTCACTTTTGTGGTCGATAGTACATGAAAGCTTTCATAAAGAAACTAATATAGGGTTGCTTATAAATTCACTTAATGTAAATGCAAAAAACATGTCGTCTCATAATATTGTAACTTATCCTTAGATATATGCAGAATGTCACAGGCACCTGCTGGTGTTCCATTGTAAATTAGAAATGGACTAAACTTATATTAGTCAAAATAGATCATTTGTGGTAAAAGATAAAGGTCTGTTTATCATCTCGCCTAAAAACATATGGAGGTGCGAAAAGGATGATTAAGGGATGCAAGCGTGGGAAGAATGTGGAAGGTATGGTGGTAGGCTTTTTGGAAGAAAAGCAGATGCACCCGGGGTGACTCTCACGCATCAAAAAGGGATTCATTCGATTCCCGATTCTAGAGAAATAAAGAAGTATTGTCTAAACTTGTGTTTTTGTTTCTCTGAGTTAGGAATCTTCTGACATACATGTATATGGATTTTTTGACACACGATGACTATTCAAAAAATACAAAAGATATAAGAATGAATGGTGGTTTACTAAACTTGTTTTTAAAAACGACCTAAATTACAATATACCTATAAACAAATTACAAGTCGATATTAATATAAAGGAACCAATTACTAGTATAGGAGTATCGGGTAAACGAATTCAACACCTGACCAATACAAGGTACGCTACAGATCCATCAGGTACAATCAAGAAATCAATTTCCAAAGTCATGGTTGGTGTAAAGATCAGGACGCTGCTGCGACCAATGGGCTTCGTAACAGTTTCCCATTCCAGATATAGTTTGGCAGTCCGGTTGAATGTGCAAATTTAAAAATCTGGCTACCTTTTCGTGTAGTACTGAGACGTTTGCACCTGTGTCCACTAGATATGATATTGAGGTAATCGATGAGTCGTTGGCGATTTCAGCTAACGGGAATGAACGAATAAAACGCGTATTTTATGACAGGAGTACTCGTTTTGATGCTTCATGTCATTGTTTACGGTAACAGGTTTCTTCTGTATGGCCCTTCTTTTTACAGATTTTACAACGTTTCACATTCACTGGATTGTCATTGGCAGCAAAAAAAAATTTGGTGGTTTTACTTCGGACGGACCAAGGCGATTTTTTGTTTCTGCACCGGAGGGACCGGGCAATACTTTTTCCAATGCAGACCGAAAATCCTCTTTGTACCTGTAATTTACCTCTTTATGTCCATAATGATAGCATCTTCGACAGTTTCCTATAAAACTAGGGTTCCCATCACGTAAACTATGCGCTCGTTTTCGTGAAAAGTCGCGCACTTTAATCTTTAATCTTATTAGCATCACAGGCAGCCAACAGTTTTAACAGTTCAGAATCACGTGTAGGAGTCTGCAAGCAGATTCGGTGTTTCACTCCCGTGTTTTGAATATCGTACTCAATAAGACTTAGCACAATGTTCCATGGAAAGTGTGGATAAAATCTTCTGATAGATGTCAGTTTCGCGTTACCATATTCTACCAGTGATTGGAATTTTGAACTGGTAATCTCCAGACAGGCTGGAATACGAGTGGCAGGAGTGCCTAGCTCAGGAAAGGCTAAGTTATAATAAGGCAACGAATACGTAAAATCGTATATTAACTTAAAACAAAATTTACCACAACTGTCTGCATTAGGACGGACCAGTTGGTTCTGGCACATCGAAAATCAAGATCCGAGCTCGCAGGTTCGCCATAAACCAAACAAATAAACAAAGGTTCGACACTTGGGGAACGATGCCCATTGCGTCTAAACAAAATTATATTGTCCACTGATTATCACAGCTATTTTGAAATCTCGTCGAAAAGAAGGCCAATCTCTGACATTTGGTTTCCAGTGTTGATAAAATCGTGCCGCACGATCATTGCAAAGCGTGGCCAGCTTTTAACACAATTAATGTGTCCGTTATTTCAAGCTCCTATCGAATACGGCTCACATCATCCATACACTCGATCATAGTAAAAGATGTATCATCCGGGTCGAAGCTTGCTAAGTGAAACTGCACCGAAGCCATGCTTATAGTTTCCGGAACTGGCGTAGTAACAAATTGCGAAATTGTGCCCTTAACGAAGCCGTTTGCAAAGTAGCTTGCGTAGCCTGGGCGTTGGCCATTGTTGCCAAAATTTCCATTATCTGTCTGTGAAAACTATTGTTGCTTTCCTGCTGCATTTGGAAAAATAACATCATGTTACTATCCCTTAAAGATTCATTTCTATTAGGTACTGTTTCTGATTTATTTTGAACGACCGGACCTACTGCGCGTTCGCGTCTTTCACTATCGTCAGCCATTTTTCGTTCACACACTAAAAGTCACTTTTAGGTCCTTTCTTCCGTGATTCATTCACACGAAGATATCCCACTTCTGATGATAGAATGAAGGTGTATGAAAGACCTTCTGCCTTCAATTAAAATCAAAACGACTTGCAAAAATACGCTTTATTGTGACACTGACATCCGTTCTTTTATGCTTGACCCAATTTTCCTTTCTCTTTTGTTTTCGAAAAACTACTGACTTGCCACCTTCTCAGGGTCATCCCTCTGCGTCCCAAAAACCCAAGAGGTTGGTTTCTATGAGACAGGCGGCACACTCCGCCGTGGTCTGAGTGATTTGGAGCGACGCACGCTAACATATACAGGGTGGGCCAATGAAAACGAAACAAGGTCGATTTCTCATATTTAGCACTCAAGAAAAAAATCGCTGAGACCCGTCGATTTTTAATTCGAAGGGGAAATCATTTGCGCCCATTGGTAACCTTGCCACTTTCAACCCCTTGGCGGGGGAAGGTGCAACCTTTAAACCTTAAATGGGATTAGGGGTCAAGTGATACCTCATTTTAAAGATCATCGAATTCTCTTTTCAACGCTATCAAGTTTTTTGAATTTGATGTAGTAGTTTTCGAGAAATCACGTTAATAAGAAATCGATCAATGAACGAATGTAACGTTTTTGTCATTTTTGTAGCTGGTACGAATTTTATGTAAAAAAGGATTTATGTGTTTTTTTAAATCACTCTTGAACCAACTTGATGCAGAGAAGCATTTAATGTTAGGTTTTTATTACTTAATAAATCTACAATCTACTTTGATATTTTTTAAAGAAAGATTTATTTTACACGTTAAAGTCTTAAAATTATTATCATTTATAAGTGTCTTGTTTACAATTTTATCAGTGAAATTTTAGTAGTTATTTCTGTTATGGAATTTCATATTTCTAACATTCTAACAAAAATAAACGAAGTAATTTTTTACCTCCCTTTGGAAGTGGATATGATGAATTATTTATCTTCAATTTATTTGCATTTAATACCTTATACGATTTTGTCTTTGACTATTTCGACTTAAAAGTAATTTTTTTTTGTTCAAAATGGTTTATTCAACTGCAAAACGAATATCGATAATTGAACTTTATTATAAAAGCGGTAGGTGCGCTAATATTACAGTGCCGTTATTTAATGACCTACATTGAGATAAGCATGTTAACCGGAAGTTCGTGATTGAAGTAGTAACCAAATTTAAGGAAACAAGATCGGTAACAAATCAGAAACAAGTTGCTGCAAATAAAATAGTGGAAAACGAAGCAATGGAAGTTGCTGTTTTGGGCCAAGTTAATATTCACACTATGTTAAGTACCAGGCAATTACAAGCAGTTTCTGGCATTTTCCCTACGAGCATCCGAAAAATTTTGAAAGCCTATAAATTTCACCCGTATAAAATTCATCTTGCGCAAGAATTAAGTGAAGATGACTTTGATAGATGTTTAGAATTTTGCGAAACAATTAGTGTACGGATAACAAATAACCCAAATTTCTTATTCAATATTTGCTTCTCAGATGATTGTTCGTTTTTTCTGAACGGTACTGTTAATCGTCTAACTGTCGGTATTAGTCTAATGAAAACTCACATTTATTTCGTGAAGTTTACACTCAACATCCGCAGAAAATAAACGTCTGCGTTGAAATGTATGGCGTTGGCCCTTTTTTTCTAACAGGAGAGATGTACTTGCAATTGTTAGAAGATACTATCGATCCCGCATTGACACAAATTATTGAACATAATGACCGTTACAATGAGAATGAGTTGACATTTCAACAAGATGGAGCACCTCCTTACTATTCTTTTGCTATTCGTCAGTACTTAAATGAAACTTTTCCTGGTAGATGAATTGGCTGAAGAGGACCAGGGGAGTGGCCCGCAAGATCACCAAATTTAAGTGCGTTAGATTTTTTTCTATGGGGTTACTTAAAAAGTAAGATTTATAAAACTCAGCTCGAGTCTCTAAATTGTTTACGTCAACGAATAATTGATGAATGTCGGAAGATTACACCTGAAATGCTTCAAAACGTCTGAGATTATTTTGAATAAAACCTCTATTTCTGTATGGAAGCAGGAAGGTAACATTTTGAACATTTCTTAAATTAGAAAGTCAGGAAAATTATAGATAAATGTTTTGAATTATTTTCCTTTTGTAAAGTTACTACTATCAGAAACTTAAATCTGTGCTCAGAAAAAATGGTTTTTCCCACAATTTTTTTAATGTAAGTTACGAATTGAAAAAACACTATTATTTGTTCAATGTTGGCTTCTTCAACATTTATAACGTGATTTCTCGTAAACTACTGCATCAAATTCAAAAAGATAGCGTTGAAAAGAGAATTCGATGATCTTTAAAATGAGTTATCACTTGACCCCTAATCCCATTTAAGGTTTAAGGGTTGCACCTTCCCCCGCCAAGGGGTTCAAAGTGGCAAAGTTGCCAATGAGCGCAAAAGATTTCCCCTTCGAAATAAAAATCGACGTGTCTCATTGATTTTTTTTTTTAATCGTAAATATGAGAATCAGCCTTGTTTCGTTTTCATTGGTCCATCCTGTGTATAGGTCCGTATGGGTATCCTCAGATGATAAACCGATGCAACGTATTTTATGACGATTTAATCCTGAGAACCCACTAAATTGTTACAAACTAAATACGATACTACGTCGGCATCGTTTCTCGCGAATCGGTGTTTATTTCAACTTGCTCTTGATGCTGAAAATATCTGTCCCGATATAGCCGAGATTATTAAAATTGATTTTTACGAAGATGATTTGCTTACAGGAACCAATACTGTTGAAAATGTAAAACAAATATATGAGTTAATTTTTAAAACCCTTCAACAAGGTTGTTTTGTTTTGAGTAAATTCTGTTCTAATAATCCGAGTATTTTAGCATACATTCCTAATAATAATCCTTTATCAAAAATTAGTGAATTTGGTAAAAATGATGCAAAAAAACTTGGCCTGATCTTGAGCCCTATTTATGACAAGTGAATGTACAAGATGAAACATAATTCAATCCAAGAAAATTGCAATACGGTTAATATTATCCGAAAGTTCTAAAATTTTTGATCCTTTGGGACTTATAAGTCCATGCGTAATTGAGGAGCAACTTATCAAAACGCATTTTCCGCCACCCGGGGCGGCATTGAGTTTGATGCGGATTTTATAACTTTATAAGTATGTATATACTATACCTACAATAGCGGACAAAAGTTTAGAAACTTTTTTATTTTTTGTAATTCATTGGAGTATATTTTTTCAGGGATCCCCTCGTATGCATAAAATTGTTGTTTATGACAAACAGAAATCTCCTATTAATTTGTTTATTGTACATACATTCCTTAATTTTTTTGATAGGCAAAAACAATTTTTTGCTCGGACAAAAGTTTACAAACTTTTTGTTTATCTTCAGTTATTGCAAAGTTTTGCACAAGTTGTGAGCGAATTATTATTATACTATAAATATGGGTAAGGCTAAATGTATATCTCGGGATTTGAAACAAAAAATTGTCCAATTATATAAAAGTGGTGAAAAATAAGTTCATATTTCAAAAAGTTTCAAAATTTGCAAAAGTGTCATCTCAAAGATTATATCTGCTTATCGTAGTGGTAATGAAAATCTTGTAACAGCGAAAAGTACAGGACGACCACGAAAAACTTTCGCTGCAGTTGATAAAGTCATAAAAAAAATCTCACAAAAAGATCCACGTAAGACCGCTTGACAAATTAACCAAGAAATTTCGGAACAATTTCATATCCAGTTGAGTGAAAGGACTGTAAGACGTCGACTATTGGTTTATTTGGAAGGGTTACTGTTAAGAAACTCCTTCTATGAAAGAAATATATTAAGGCCCGTCTTCGTTTTGCTTGGGACCACGTGAAGTGGACTTGTGAAAATTGGCGCACTGTCCTTTGAAGTGATGAGAGCCAATTTAAAATATTTGGATTAGATGGGAGACACTACGTAAGACGACCAAAAAGCAAAAGATACGACGTAAAGTACTAAGTACCAACGGTGAAACATGGAGGTGGCAGTGTTCTGTGTCTGGGGATACTTTGGTCGGTCTGGTACTGAACCAGTTATTGAGGTCAAAGGAAGAATGGACAAATTCCATCTTGGAGAATCAAATATTGCCTTTTGCGGAAAATATGAAATACCTCTTCGTTGGAGATTCCAATAAGATAATGACTTCAAACATACTTCGAAGCTTGTCAAAAATTGGTTATCAACAAAAAAGGTGGATTTAATTGACTGGCCGTCACAATCACCATATTTAAATCCTATTGAGCACTTGTGGGAAATACTAGATCGTCGTATTCGATTGAAAAATATTCGAAATAGAGCTGAACTTCTTGATACCTTAATGGACGAGTGGAAAAACATTCCTGAAGAAATGTGTGCCAAACTTATAGATTCGATACCCAGAAGATGTCAAACAGTAATTAATGCAAAAGGATATGGAAACAAATATTAATTTTTACTTTTTTTCGTAACAGAATTTTTTTGTAAATAGAAATTTCTAAACTTTTGTCCGTTCCAAAAATAAAATATTTTTCTATTTTTTTATATATTAAATTTAATAATTAAGTATATTAAACAATCAATCTTCTGAAAGGTTACCATTGTATATTAAAGGTATCACAGTAACTTGCCACTTGTTTCAACTAATTAAAAAATTAAAAAGTTTCTAAACTTTTGTCCGCCACTGTATGTACTCAGCATTTAATGCTGTACCAAAACTCATTTTAACCCACTTAAATTATGTGGAAAAAATTTTCCTCCGCATCAAACCGAATTATGTGTCTTGACATGTCCACCTCAAAAAGCATTATTTTGCAATTTTCGGTATGTTGTCATGGGAATTCCCCGAGAATTAATAAGGGATTCCCTTATTTCGATCTAACTTAAAATAAAGGGTGAACAGTTAATTCAATTGTATGAGTTTATATGTGATAAAAATAAAAAGCAATGGAAGACCATCATTGTGTAGTGGTAGGGGATGCAAATGAAGCATGTAGAAAAAACTACGAAGGAAGACAAAACGAAAAATTCAATATAACGAAAGGTAAGTTGTAAAAAAATAAAAAAACAGGATTATTGTTACTTTTTGTTTTATACTTGGATATAAAGACATTGATCCGCTTATCAACTTTCGATGTCCCTGCAATCACACGGAGGATCGTTTTAAAGGTAGAGCCATTGAAAAAAAATGTACTCGCTAAATCAAAAAAGGTAGTATTTTTCAAATCAGAGAGAAAAGAACAGGATAAAAGGTTGTCATACTTAATGAATGTAACGTTGGCAAGACGTTATCGTTTTCGTCCAAAATTAAGAAAAAATCATTCACGAAGATTTTTTATAAAGTACTTTTTGCTAGGACCGGATAAATCAAAAGTTCCTGTATGCTCAACATTTTTTCAAAAATTATTTAATTTTGGTCAAAGGCGTCTAAACACTATAGCGGAAGGAATTTTGTCGAGAAAAGGAGTTGTAGACAAAAGAGGAGATCATAAATTGAAAAAATTTGAAGATAAAAGAAGAGAGGTCTATGATTTCTTATCTAATTTAAAGGCAAGTAAAAGTTATTATAGCCGAAATAAAAGTAAAAAGATTTACCTTCCTTCTTCGCTAAATATTACCAAATTACGGTTCCTTTACAATAATAAGGCCAGTCAAGAGTTAAAAGTGAAGAAAACTTTTTTTACTACAATTTTTAAGACTAAATTTAATTTAGGATTTGGATCATCTGCTTTTGATACCTGTAGTTTTTGTTCTCGTTCTAGAAGTGATATAAAAGTTTGTGATGATGTTGTAAGAAAACAAACAATAATGGCAAATTTAACGATTCACAAAATGAGAGCCAAGGCTTTTCATTCATTGATGAGAGCTAATATCTCAGTCTTACTTTCCAAAAATGACCCTAGGCGAAGCATTTTATTTACGGCAGGTTGTTTTTTACTGTTTCTGCGTTGCCGATATACAAAGATTAAATCCAAAATTTTATGTGTGGACTAAGAATGAAGGAGGCCGTGGGACTCAGAAAATAATTTCAGCTCTGGTTGATTACTTGAAGAAATGCAACTTGGATGACATAACCACAATTCGTATGTTCGCGGATGGTTGTAGCGGTCAAAATAAGAATCAACATGTTATTCATTCCATAGCTTATGGGTTCCAAAAAGAAGCCCCTGAGTCTATTAAGGAAATAATTTTTGTTTCCCCAGTTCGAGGCCACACATATTTAACAGCAGATCGAGTGTTTGGAAGGGTTGAAGAAAAACTCAGAAAAGTTGAAGAAATTTTTGAACTGACTGATTATCACAATATCTATTGTTGTGGATATGCCTGCCACAGAATCTATAGGTCTTAAATAATTGCAATTTTTGTAAAAGTTAAAGAATAACTTTCGCTACGGGCTACCGTCTAGTGTTTTTCAGGACTTTAATGTAAGTTCTTGTTAATTTAAAGTAGTTACGCATAGAATAATTTAGAATTAAAAAACGTGTAATCTTCGGGCCCAGCATCCTCGTGATACGCCTATGAGCGTCACTAGTTCGAGAGTAACTTCTGCCAAGCGCAGGGTTTTTTCACTCATTATCCTTGGATAGTAGATGAGCCAAGTGGTGGAATTTCCAGCGGCTTCCTTGTCGGAACTAATACCATGATGCAATTACGATTACCGAAAGACACAAAAAAGGCCAAATCGTGCCTCCCGAGCGTTACGCTTTAACGGGGCCAGTAGTTATTGGCCCAATAACTACCCCATAGCCCAAGTACGCCTATGGTTGTTCTTCAGTTGATGGGATATTTAAGAATTTGCTATATGAGAAAAAGCTCTCTTGCAATCTTGCACCCCCGCGTCTTAGGACCTTGCTCTTGGTTCTCAACTACCAGCTCACGTGTCCTCTTATTCGTTACGTGCCTCCCGTAAATGAATCGGTGAAGTGGTTCTCGGAGGGCTGAACGGAAATCCCGGAAGAAGTATCTGATCCAGACTGGTTGATCTCACGACGAATCCTTCGAAAGTTCATAATCGACACGCTGTAAAACAGTGAGTCCGGGAGTGTAAGTGTTATATTCGGCAACAAAGAAGAGACACACAGGTTAGTTGTAGTTTACCTAGCATAAGAACGGCATTGTACAAATAGTTTTATGTTGTAGAGTGGCTTAGAGAAATATTTTTCTTCCTTGTAATTCGGTTAACTTCCAAAGTTTCCTAGGTTAAGCTGTAAAAGTACCGTAAGGGATTTTTAGAAAAACCTAGGTGGTACCCCTTGGCAAATACATTATAAGCGATACATTTTTTTTCTGTCATTAATAAATTCGTATACAGTAAAGAATGGCCTACGATAATTCAAGAAGCAGTAAACAAGCTTTCTTCGATTCGTTAAGAGGCGAAGGGGATGACTCCCCAAGTACCATTGAGGAAAGGGTAAGTTTGGTTGACAAGACAGGAACAAGATTAACCCGGACGACACCCGTGCCCCGCCCGCGACGGTCAAATAACCGCAAATTTCACAATAATTCATAACGACGGGCATCAGTTCGAACATTTGGGACGTCATAAAAAATAAACAACAAAAAGAACAAACAAAAGTCTATAAACGCGATTGTTTTTATTCAAATGAACGCAGCGTCATCTACAATCAGTTTGAAACTTAGACAAAAACATTAAACTTATTCTTTTGTTAACTTTAAAGATTGTTTGAGTGCGGAATTTCTTCAGCAGATGGCGAGCACCGCAAAGGCTAATTACCATAGATTCCGGGCAAAAACCGGCATATTTTCTAAACGAATGGAGATGTTGAGATGAAATTTTCAGGATATAAGTAAAATTTCATGCTTTTATTAACAAAAATGCCAAACATATATTTTTCCACTTGATATTTGCAAGAAATTTACAAAAATTTGAGATCTAATAATAAATTGCCCTCTAAGGGTATTCTCATGAACTAAAATGGATTGTCTGACACATCCTTGAATAGAGCAAAAAAACGCTCTTTCTAACGAGTCACCACTTGTTTAAATCCTATGATCCGTTCCCGAGATATTCAAGTTTTTATCTGGCAACATTCGCAGCACCCTCTACAGAAGACTTGCAAATGTATTAAAAAAAATCATATACAAAAACTATGCAAAAACTTTTCATTAGTAAAAATGTGACATTTTCGGTACTCCTTTTTGCTCCATTTTCTTCAGTTATTTGATATATTTACGTCCACTATATGAGATACGCCACCTAGCGGTGGAATTAGGAGTAAAAAAAATATTTCAGTATTTTCTCTTGGTGACTTTTGTTATACCACTTTTCGTTTCAAAGCTTCATCTCCGGTAGTTTTAGAAATACAGCCGGCGTCCTCTGTTAACGGGACACCCGGTACAAGATAACTGCTCACTCAATAATTATCGCGTATTGGTTCCCGCATGTATTTATAACATATGTCTTTGGTATTTGGTATATGGGTAACTTTAGAAGTATTCTCCATTTCTTTGTATTTAGTATATCGTTTTTATTAACAGAGAAAAGAAAGAATGAAAAGACAGACTAGCGAATTCACTACCCCACGACCGCTCTTCTTCCCATCAATCTATTAACTGTCTGTTCTTTGTCCCTGTGTCTTAACTTTCCCAGTTCTGGTGAGTCCTTCAGAACCGTAGGAAAAGTACCTGCTAGTCCCTATTACAAAAGAACCAATAGTTTAGTGTCACCCAAATAATTAGCACACATGGCCACTTAAGCGCGTCGTGGCACTAGTGACCTCGTTCGACAGTGCTTTGCCTTTAGATAGCCCTGTCAGCCTGCCCTTCATCTTATTGTCTATCCTACTGCTACTTTTACAAAACTTAAAAACTAATAAATCTCCGACATATACAGGGTGATTCGTAACGCAACCGACACAGAACAGATGCGTGTAGAAGACCTCAAAACATGTCGATTTTTTATATGAAAGTTTTTTGTGAGGCCTGCGGTTACTGAGATATTGGCTTCAGAAAATGAATAAAAAAATTTGAAAAAATTCTGTATTTCAGGAAAGGCTTAACCTAGAATAACCATATTTGGGAAATATTTTTGTTTTATTGACGTCTTTATTTGTTAAAAATTTGAAGTGGCTGAAAGCTCAATAAGGGGTGGTTTAGGGGTTGGTCACCCTTAAAATTATATGAATCTTTTTAACCCTAACCAAATTAACAACTAAGGTTTATCAATATGATAGTAAATTTAATTTAATATCTTTTCGTACTCTTGCACATTTTTCGAGAAATTATTCGTTATTGAGAAAAAAAATGTTTTGTGATTTGGTGTCAAAACTAATCAAATCGAGCAGAAGGGTGCATCTGTGTGTAAGAGAAAATGGTAGCCATTTTGAACAATATATTTAGTGTTTATTTTATTTTAGTAATACAGTGCAATCTCTTTAATCCGAACGGCGAAATCATGAGTTACAGTCCGAACGCTACCTCGATAATTTGAACGTTAATCAGAAAAGAGTTGCTGGTTGTCACCGCTTGAATTACGCCACCACCGTTGGTAATGTGGGACTCCCGTTGCCCCATCGGGGAGTCCCTTCGCTCCGTTTTAAGTTAAACCTTTGAATATAAAGATCATTGTGTTTAGCGTCCCTAATGTGTGTGTGCGGATAGTAAGAGATCCGGTTTGGGCTTGCTTCCCAGAAAAATGTCAAAAAGAAAGCACGTAACACTCGATTTAAAAAAAAAAATTGAAGTGTTAAAAGATATAGATGCCGGTGCAAGCTATTCAAACATTACATCTAAATATGGCATCGGAAAAGCTACTGTGGCTGATATTAAAAAAAAACAAAAACAAAATCCTGGCATACCTCCATGAAAATGATTTTGGACCTTCAAATAGAAAAACTTTAAAGTTCAGTTCAAATCCTAGAGTTGAAAAGGCTATATTTACGTGGTTTATGCAGGAAAGAACCAAAGGTAAATTCTTATACATATTCCATATTTTTGATACAGGTTGTAGGAATTCCTTTTGTTTTTCTAGGTTCTCCAATTTCTTGAGAAATTCTTCGCGCGAAAGCTCAGTTTTTCTATAAAGAAATTACACAAAAAGATGATTTTAAAGCAAGTTCTGATTGGCTTCATAAATTTAAGACTATATTTGGTATTCGCCAGTTAAGCATTTGTGGAGAATCACTATCTAGCGGCTATGACGCTGTCGTGCCATTCATGGAAAAACTTATACAATTGATAAAGGAAAAAAATTTGGTTCCGCATCAAATTTATAATGCTGATGAAAGCGGACTTTTTTGGAGGGTTTTACCAAAAAAAACCTTAGCCCATTTCAAAGAAAAATCTGCCCCCGGACGAAAAGTAAACAAAGAACGGATCACTTTTATGCCTTGTTCCAATGCATCTGGATTTCACAAATTAAAGTTATTGGTTCTAAATAAGAGTGTGAAACCCCGTGCGTTTAGAAACGTTGAAGTTCCCGTTTGTTATAAAGGACAACGGAGATCTTGGGTAACTAAAGATATTTTTACTGAGTGGTTTCACAATAAGTTTGTACCTGTTAGTACTTGTTAGACGTACAATGAAGAAACTCAATCTTAGTCCAGAAGCAATTTTAATTTTGGACAATGCACCTGGGCATCCCACTCAGTTGTCTAGCAACGATAATCAAATTTTTGCATTTTTTCTTCCTCCAAATTGTACACCGTTGATACAGCCAATGGACCAACACGTTATACAAGCAATAAAATTGTTCTATCGCAAAAAGTTGCTGAAAAAAATTGTCGACTCTGATTGTGATATATCAGAATCACTCAAAAGTATAAATCTGTAGGACGTTGTTTTCTCTTTGGACGAAGCATGGAGATATGTGAGTGTTAACTTAATACAAAAATCATGGAGTAAGATATTACCGCATGAAGTAAATGCTTGTGACAGTGACGAGGAAGATGAAATTCCATTAGCTAGGTTAGCTAGACAAATCACTGAGCCCAATGTCACAGAGTTGAATAACGAACTAAAAGAGATTGTGGATTTGGGAAGAAAGATTGACCAAAACTTAACTAAAGAAGAGATGAAAGAGTGGGTAGTACACGACAAAGCACTCAGCGATGAATTGATTGAGGCTGATATCATTTAAGAAATAGATGAAGATTCCCATTCTGATAGTGACTCTGATGATGTTTCGGAAATTCCACGTTTGGTGACAAGTACTGATGCAGTGTCAGCTTTTAACACTTGTATTGCTTGGGCAAAACAAAATAATGTTCCTGAACATCGAAAGATTTTTCTGCAGGAACTGTTAGTTCAAGCGCAAGATGTCGCATTTAAAAATAAAAAACAGACTCAAATAACACATTTTTTTATCAGCACGTCAAATAAAAAATAATTCTTAATTACTTTTCGTTGATATTCATTTAGGTATATGTCAGTACGTAAATACATACAATACATATTTGATCATTTTTAAATTTTTGAGAAAATTATTTTGAGTTGTATGTGTCATATAATGTATAAACGTAATATATGTACATAAGTGCTAGCGTTAGGATTTATGTATATCTTGTTAAGATCGGATTAATACATGTCTTGAAAATATGCATTTTTATTCTGTGTTCGTTAATCCGAACCATTCGATAGTCCGAATCAGGCTTGGCAATGTGGTGTTCGGATTAAAGAGGTTGCACTGTAATTTGTTTCAAATATCGTTAAACTTTGAATAAATTTGATTTAATATTTATTAATAATGAGACCACGTGTTAGTTATCGTTTGCAAAATCTTTCTAAATAAAAATATTGACGAGCTATGATTAAGTTCATAGTTTACTATTATAAAAGTACTGTTTTGTTCGATTTGATTAGTTTTGACACTAAATTGGAGCACGGCCTTTTAGTTTTTGAGGAATATAATTTCGTTATGCTCGATTTGATTAGTTTTGACACCAAATCACAAAACATTTCTTTTCTCAATAACGAATGACTTCTCGAAAAATGTGCAAGAGTACAAAAAGATATTAAAGTAAATTTACTATCATATTGATAAACCTTAGTTGTTAATTTGGTTAGGGTTAAAAAGATTCATATAATTTTAAGGGTGACCAACCCCTAAACCACCCCTTATTGAGCTTTCAGCCACTTCAAATTTTTAACAAATAAAGACGTCAATAAAACAAAAATATTTCCCAAATATGGTTATTCTAGGTTAAGCCTTTCCTGAAATACAGAATTTTTTCAAATTTTTTTATTCATTTTCTGAAGCCAATATCTCAGTAACCGCAGGCCTCACAAAAAACTTTCATATAAAAAATCGACATGTTTTGAGGTCTTCTACACGCATCTGTTCTGTATCGGTTGCGTTGCGGATCACCCTGTATAATTCCAGGCCTCGAGATCCAAGACACTCGAATATTCCTGAATACTGTCGTGCAACGCCTAAACGTCCAGATTACGATTGGAGAGCTTTCGCATGACCATTGGATATTATTTGTATGTAATAGTTTTGAAACACCCTGTAAAATAAGTTATTTTACTTACATGGCTACAAACTATTTTATGTTTTTCTCGCCTTATTAAAATTACTCAGGGAGGCATAAGGTATGTTGTTGATGTTTAGAGTAAAGTCAACTTCTGCTGATCTTCGTGCTTATTTATTATCCTTTGATAGTACATCTATTAGCACTATTACTATTGAGCGACATGCATGGTATGCATACACTTATTTTTTATTTAAAAATTCGTGTAGGTAACGTATTTATCATGTATTAGAGACCATATGTCGTGTCTCAACATATTCCTACCCTTACTGCATTATCAATTATGTCATAATGAGCATCACGTATGAATACGTAGCCTGAAGTATCTAAAAATTAGTGATTTCCATGGGGATCGTAGTTACATCAATGAGATTAGTAGATGCAAACTTACAGAGATAAAGGACTGTATCGACATCACACCAAATGGACCAATCGTGAAAACAAGAGGTTTCTGAACTCTCGTGATAAACATCAAAATCATGCATTTGATTTTAGGAGTCTCGTCTGGCCAATTACTTTCCCAGATTGAATGAGTCAATTTCTGACTCTAAAATTTAATAAGAACGGAGGCTTTTGTGAATCCCTGATAACAGGTACTTACAAGAATAAAGAGTTCATCGGCATTGTAATAATACAAACAAAGCCTTATCAGTATGCTTATCGAAAACGTAGATATAGATGCGATTAACAGTAATGTGATTTCGTTCTAATTAAAAGATAAAGTTAAAGAATATTGCAACTAGAAGAAAAGTTACCAACCCCTGAGACTTGCGTTAAGGCCGTGGCAATTTGAAATGAGCTCATAATAAAATCAAACACCATAGGATAGCCCATGTTGTTGTTGTAGATGTTAACATATCTGAAAATATGGAAATCACCTAAAAGTGGGTTATAGCATGTGTTTGTGACTCACTGAATAATATTATCGTGTCTCACAATGAGGTGTTTAAAAAATAAAAAAGCAGCCGTTTCCTCGTCCTCAATGGCATTCAAAGTTTGATATTTCCATTTAAAATTCTGAAAATTCCTGAGCAAATGGTCTAGCTTTTTTAGCTGCCTGCAGGGATAGAGAATTAAACTGATCATGAGGATATCGATGACTATTAAATTATTAGTCCCCAATATACCAGCTATACACTGAAAAGTATACGCCTTCTAAAACTGATAATATTTGATTTGTCCGTAGGTCATGTAACTTAATAGACCTTATAGTGCTCTTGTACATCAAAAGGAAACCAAGAGGATAGAGGCAATTCTCTTATAATTTTAGTCGAATTACTATATGTTTCTTCAACGGGTCCAACTATAATAGCTTTTGTGAAGTATATGAAACACACGATAATCAAGAAGTAAATGTAAATTTCACATTTCCAATTCGCGTTTTCAATGTTTTCTTTATCGAGTTTCTGAATCTTGAATTTTGGAATATTATATGATGAAAACTAAACCATTGCTAACTCTACCAATTCATCATCAATAAGGTCTCCCTTCATTTCATCTTCAATAATTGTCTTGATCGTTTTCTTGAAGCTGGGACTTATTCGTGTTATCAATCGCCTACAGAAAATAATGGTGTATATCAAGGTAATACATAGATTCAAAGACATCAGATCTTTTCTAATGGGATCTTCGTTCAGGATGAAATATAATTCTATGTATGCCGTGACTATGAATACGGCCCAATAAACAAGTATTATGTTGGAATAGACGTCATAAGCGCTTCGCATTTTCTTGCTTTCTGGAAACGTGAACTCCGACGGTAAAACTCCCAACATAAAGCACCCTTTTACGGCTATTCTCAAGTTTTCGCATTTGGGGTATATCTAGAAAAAGTATTTGGTATAGGGAATTAATATCTAAAGAGATATTTTATAATTAACGGGATTTTGAAGGTTGACTTACGATCATGTTTTTCGATAGCTGTAGCTGTGGCTATCACTCGGCAGATGCAAATATATAGCTGCCCGCAAAGTGCGGCACTGAGGTAAGTTAACTGCAGCGCAAATTACAAAGGTTATATAATATTGTATTGTATACAGCGTGTCCGTTATTCGCGTCTAAAACGAATTCAATGTTAGTTTTAAATGTTCGGAATGGTAGGTAAGGCAGATAACCTGTTCTTGCAATGCGGCTAAACTATTAGTAATTATAGACTAAAGTTATAATAGAGTCATGAAATAGTAACTAGACACTTAAATACAAATGTAATTGGTATATAATTATACATATGCAAGTATTAAAATTTTACTAAATAAGAGGACGATACTACAATGTATCATCGTCAGATTATTATACAGTATGTCTCAAATAACTGTTGCCTTATCAATGAATAATTTTCTCAAGTTCCGAAATTTTTAAAAGGACACAAATTCGATAAGAAACCGTTAAGTGCCTAGCCTAAGATTCTGAGTAATCTCTTGCGAAGAACATTATGGAGGATGTATTTTTTTAATTTCAAGTAATTTCCCCAAAAAGTTGGAAAAAAACAGTATAGTCCAATAACCACAGAGGAGCCGTTGTTCTAGACGAGTTCGGAAAAAGCTACCACTTTGGTATCCCCCTAAATAAAATTGGTGGAAGGAGGGGTATTTAGGAGTTCTCTGGAACTTTTATACCTGTAGGACTCCATGCACAGTCTCGTAGGTAGGCACCAGTTGGAGGCGCCCTCTGGGTGAGAGTCTTTTCTTCAGGAAGAAAACCATATTATGCAAGCGCATAAGTTAAAGTAAAGGTAAAGTGCATAAATTGCTGGGGAAAGTTTTGGTTTTTGTTGCAAATGAAATTATCGTTTCATTGCAGCATTTACCAACATTCCAATCAGATTCCATCAACGTACATTAGTACCCATTGTTTCATGTGTCTTTATCATTTAGCTACCAAATAGCATATGGTAGAGATTGTTGCAACCGATCCTTGAATTCTATTAACATAGAAAAAGCCGTTTTCAAAAAATATCTGACATTTGAATCTGTCTTACCTGTCATTCCGAGCATTTAAAACTAACACTGAATTCCTTTAAAACGCAAATAATAGACACGCTGTATACAATACAATATTATATAACCTTTGTAATTTGCGCTGCAGTTAACTTACCTCAGTGCCGCACTTTGCGGGCAGCTATATATTTGCATCTGCCGAGTGATAGCCACAGCTACAGCTATCGAAAAACATGATCGTAAGTCAACCTTCAAAATCCCGTTAATTATAAAATATCTCTTTAGATATTAATTCCCTATACCAAATACTTTTTCTAGATATACCCCAAATGCGAAAACTTGAGAATAGCCGTAAAAGGGTGCTTTATGTTGGGAGTTTTACCGTCGGAGTTCACGTTTCCAGAAAGCAAGAAAATGCGAAGCGCTTATGACGTCTATTCCAACATAATACTTGTTTATTGGGCCGTATTCATAGTCACGGCATACATAGAATTATATTTCATCCTGAACGAAGATCCCATTAGAAAAGATCTGATGTCTTTGAATCTATGTATTACCTTGATATACACCATTATTTTCTGTAGGCGATTGATAACACGAATAAGTCCCAGCTTCAAGAAAACGATCAAGACAATTATTGAAGATGAAATGAAGGAAAACCTTATTGATGATGAATTGGTAGAGTTAGCAATGTTTTAGTTTTCATAACATAATATTCCAAAATTCAAGATTCAGAAACTCGATAAAGAAAACATTGAAAACGCGAATTGGAAATGTGAAATTTACATTTACTTCTTGATTATCGTGTGTTTCATATACTTCACAAAAGCTATTATAGTTGGACCCGTTGAAGAAACATATAGTAATTCGACTAAAATTATAAGAGAATTGCCTCTATCCTCTTGGTTTCCTTTTGATGTACAAGAGCACTATAAGGTCTATTAAGTTACATGACCTACGGACAAATCAAATATTATCAGTTTTAGAAGGCGTATACTTTTCAGTGTATAGCTGGTATATTGGGGACTAATAATTTAATAGTCATCGATATCCTCATGATCAGTTTAATTCTCTATCCCTGCAGGCAGCTAAAAAAGCTAGACCATTTGCTCAGGAATTTTCAGAATTTTAAATGGAAATATCAAACTTTGAATGCCATTGAGGACGAGGAAACGGCTGCTTTTTTATTTTTTAAACACCTCATTGTGAGACACGATAATATTATTCAGTGAGTCACAAACACATGCTATAACCCACTTTTAGGTGATTTCCATATTTTCAGATATGTTAACATCTACAACAACAACATGGGCTATCCTATGGTGTTTGATTTTATTATGAGCTCATTTCAAATTGCCACGGCCTTAACGCAAGTCTCAGGGGTTGGTAACTTTTCTTCTAGTTGCAATATTCTTTAACTTTATCTTTTAATTAGAACGAAATCACATTACTGTTAATCGCATCTATATCTACGTTTTCGATAAGCATACTGATAAGGCTTTGTTTGTATTATTACAATGCCGATGAACTCTTTATTCTTGTAAGTACCTGTTATCAGGGATTCACAAAAGCCTCCGTTCTTATTAAATTTTAGAGTCAGAAATTGACTCATTCAATCTGGGAAAGTAATTGGCCAGACGAGACTCCTAAAATCAAATGCATGATTTTGATGTTTATCACGAGAGTTCAGAAACCTCTTGTTTTCACGATTGGTCCATTTGGTGTGATGTCGATACAGTCCTTTATCTCTGTAAGTTTGCATCTACTAATCTCATTGATGTAACTACGATCCCCATGGAAATCACTAATTTTTAGATACTTCAGGCTACGTATTCATACGTGATGCTCATTATGACATAATTGATAATGCAGTAAGGGTAGGAATATGTTGAGACACGACATATGGTCTCTAATACATGATAAATACGTTACCTACACGAATTTTTAAATAAAAAATAAGTGTATGCATACCATGCATGTCGCTCAATAGTAATAGTGCTAATAGATGTACTATCAAAGGATAATAAATAAGCACGAAGATCAGCAGAAGTTGACTTTACTCTAAACATCAACAACATACCTTATGCCTCCCTGAGTAATTTTAATAAGGCGAGAAAAACATAAAATAGTTTGTAGCCATGTAAGTAAAATAACTTATTTTACAGGGTGTTTCAAAACTATTACATACAAATAATATCCAATGGTCATGCGAAAGCTCTCCAATCGTAATCTGGACGTTTAGGCGTTGCACGACAGTATTCAGGAATATTCGAGTGTCTTGGATCTCGAGGCCTGGAATTATACAGGGTGATCCGCAACGCAACCGATACAGAACAGATGCGTGTAGAAGACCTCAAAACATGTCGATTTTTTATATGAAAGTTTTTTGTGAGGCCTGCGGTTACTGAGATATTGGCTTCAGAAAATGAATAAAAAAATTTGAAAAAATTCTGTATTTCAGGAAAGGCTTAACCTAGAATAACCATATTTGGGAAATATTTTTGTTTTATTGACGTCTTTATTTGTTAAAAATTTGAAGTGGCTGAAAGCTCAATAAGGGGTGGTTTAGGGGTTGGTCACCCTTAAAATTATATGAATCTTTTTAACCCTAACCAAATTAACAACTAAGGTTTATCAATATGATAGTAAATTTACTTTAATATCTTTTTGTACTCTTGCACATTTTTCGAGAAGTCATTCGTTATTGAGAAAAGAAATGTTTTGTGATTTGGTGTCAAAACTAATCAAATCGAGCATAACGAAATTATATTCCTCAAAAACTAAAAGGCCGTGCTCCAATTTAGTGTCAAAACTAATCAAATCGAACAAAACAGTACTTTTATAATAGTAAACTATGAACTTAATCATAGCTCGTCAATATTTTTATTTAGAAAGATTTTGCAAACGATAACTAACACGTGGTCTCATTATTAATAAATATTAAATCAAATTTATTCAAAGTTTAACGATATTTGAAACAAATTACAGTGCAACCTCTTTAATCCGAACACCACATTGCCAAGCCTGATTCGGACTATCGAATGGTTCGGATTAACGAACACAGAATAAAAATGCATATTTTCAAGACATGTATTAATCCGATCTTAACAAGATATACATAAATCCTAACGCTAGCACTTATGTACATATATTACGTTTATACATTATATGACACATACAACTCAAAATAATTTTCTCAAAAATTTAAAAATGATCAAATATGTATTGTATGTATTTACGTACTGACATATACCTAAATGAATATCAACGAAAAGTAATTAAGAATTATTTTTTATTTGACGTGCTGATAAAAAAATGTGTTATTTGAGTCTGTTTTTTATTTTTAAATGCGACATCTTGCGCTTGAACTAACAGTTCCTGCAGAAAAATCTTTCGATGTTCAGGAACATTATTTTGTTTTGCCCAAGCAATACAAGTGTTAAAAGCTGACACTGCATCAGTACTTGTCACCAAACGTGGAATTTCCGAAACATCATCAGAGTCACTATCAGAATGGGAATCTTCATCTATTTCTTAAATGATATCAGCCTCAATCAATTCATCGCTGAGTGCTTTGTCGTGTACTACCCACTCTTTCATCTCTTCTTTAGTTAAGTTTTGGTCAATCTTTCTTCCCAAATCCACAATCTCTTTTAGTTCGTTATTCAACTCTGTGACATTGGGCTCAGTGATTTGTCTAGCTAACCTAGCTAATGGAATTTCATCTTCCTCGTCACTGTCACAAGCATTTACTTCATGCGGTAATATCTTACTCCATGATTTTTGTATTAAGTTAACACTCACATATCTCCATGCTTCGTCCAAAGAGAAAACAACGTCCTACAGATTTATACTTTTGAGTGATTCTGATATATCACAATCAGAGTCGACAATTTTTTTCAGCAACTTTTTGCGATAGAACAATTTTATTGCTTGTATAACGTGTTGGTCCATTGGCTGTATCAACGGTGTACAATTTGGAGGAAGAAAAAATGCAAAAATTTGATTATCGTTGCTAGACAACTGAGTGGGATGCCCAGGTGCATTGTCCAAAATTAAAATTGCTTCTGGACTAAGATTGAGTTTCTTCATTGTACGTCTAACAAGTACTAACAGGTACAAACTTATTGTGAAACCACTCAGTAAAAATATCTTTAGTTACCCAAGATCTCCGTTGTCCTTTATAACAAACGGGAACTTCAACGTTTCTAAACGCACGGGGTTTCACACTCTTATTTAGAACCAATAACTTTAATTTGTGAAATCCAGATGCATTGGAACAAGGCATAAAAGTGATCCGTTCTTTGTTTACTTTTCGTCCGGGGGCAGATTTTTCTTTGAAATGGGCTAAGGTTTTTTTTGGTAAAACCCTCCAAAAAAGTCCGCTTTCATCAGCATTATAAATTTGATGCGGAACCAAATTTTTTTCCTTTATCAATTGTATAAGTTTTTCCATGAATGGCACGACAGCGTCATAGCCGCTAGATAGTGATTCTCCACAAATGCTTAACTGGCGAATACCAAATATAGTCTTAAATTTATGAAGCCAATCAGAACTTGCTTTAAAATCATCTTTTTGTGTAATTTCTTTATAGAAAAACTGAGCTTTCGCGCGAAGAATTTCTCAAGAAATTGGAGAACCTAGAAAAACAAAAGGAATTCCTACAACCTGTATCAAAAATATGGAATATGTATAAGAATTTACCTTTGGTTCTTTCCTGCATAAACCACGTAAATATAGCCTTTTCAACTCTAGGATTTGAACTGAACTTTAAAGTTTTTCTATTTGAAGGTCCAAAATCATTTTCATGGAGGTATGCCAGGATTTTGTTTTTGTTTTTTTTTAATATCAGCCACAGTAGCTTTTCCGATGCCATATTTAGATGTAATGTTTGAATAGCTTGCACCGGCATCTATATCTTTTAACACTTCAATTTTTTTTTTTAAATCGAGTGTTACGTGCTTTCTTTTTGACATTTTTCTGGGAAGCAAGCCCAAACCGGATCTCTTACTATCCGCACACACACATTAGGGACGCTAAACACAATGATCTTTATATTCAAAGGTTTAACTTAAAACGGAGCGAAGGGACTCCCCGATGGGGCAACGGGAGTCCCACATTACCAACGGTGGTGGCGTAATTCAAGCGGTGACAACCAGCAACTCTTTTCTGATTAACGTTCAAATTATCGAGGTAGCGTTCGGACTGTAACTCATGATTTCGCCGTTCGGATTAAAGAGATTGCACTGTATTACTAAAATAAAATAAACACTAAATATATTGTTCAAAATGGCTACCATTTTCTCTTACACACAGATGCACCCTTCTGCTCGATTTGATTAGTTTTGACACCAAATCACAAAACATTTTTTTTCTCAATAACGAATAATTTCTCGAAAAATGTGCAAGAGTACGAAAAGATATTAAATTAAATTTACTATCATATTGATAAACCTTAGTTGTTAATTTGGTTAGGGTTAAAAAGATTCATATAATTTTAAGGGTGACCAACCCCTAAACCACCCCTTATTGAGCTTTCAGCCACTTCAAATTTTTAACAAATAAAGACGTCAATAAAACAAAAATATTTCCCAAATATGGTTATTCTAGGTTAAGCCTTTCCTGAAATACAGAATTTTTTCAAATTTTTTTATTCATTTTCTGAAGCCAATATCTCAGTAACCGCAGGCCTCACAAAAAACTTTCATATAAAAAATCGACATGTTTTGAGGTCTTCTACACGCATCTGTTCTGTGTCGGTTGCGTTACGAATCACCCTGTATATGTCGGAGATTTATTAGTTTTTAAGTTTTGTAAAAGTAGCAGTAGGATAGACAATAAGATGAAGGGCAGGCTGACAGGGCTATCTAAAGGCAAAGCACTGTCGAACGAGGTCACTAGTGCCACGACGCGCTTAAGTGGCCATGTGTGCTAATTATTTGGGTGACACTAAACTATTGGTTCTTTTGTAATAGGGACTAGCAGGTACTTTTCCCACGGTTCTGAAGGACTCACCAGAACTGGGAAAGTTAAGACACAGGGACAAAGAACAGACAGTTAATAGATTGATGGGAAGAAGAGCGGTCGTGGGGTAGTGAATTCGCTAGTCTGTCTTTTCATTCTTTGGCTATTAAAAAGATTCCTTTCCTCAAATATGGAAAACGCATCTAATGCTATTCCGACACATATAATTCCAGGCCTCAAGATCTAAGGCACTCGAATTCGTGAACACAGTCGTGGAAGGCCTAAACGTCCAGATTACGACTAGGGAGTTTTCACATGGCCATTAGTTACAATTTGTGTGTAACAGTTTTGAAACACCCTGTAAAATAAGTTATTTTACTTACATGGCTACAATCTATTTTATGTTTTTCTCGTCTCATTAAAATTACATAAGGAGGAATAAGGTATGTTGTTGATGCTTAGAGCAAAGTCAACTTATGCTGATCTTCGTGCTCATTTATTATCCTTCGATAGTACATCTATTAGCACTATTATAATTGAGTGACATCTAATGCATGGTATGCATACATTTATTTTTGATTTAAAAATTCGTGTAAATAATGTATTTATCATGTATTAGAGATAATCTGTCCTGTTTCAACATATACCTACCCCTACAGCCTTATCTATTATGTCATAATGAGCATCACGTATGAATATATACCCTTAAGTATCTAAAAATGAGTGAGTCTCATGGAGACCGTAGTTACATCAATGAGATCAGTAGATGCAAATTTACAGAACTAAAGGACTGAATCGACATCACACCAAATGAACCAATCGTGAAAGCAAGAAGTTTCTGAACTCTCGTGATAAATATCAACATCATGAATTTGATTTTAGGAATCTCGAAGAAGAACACCGTTTAGTTTTGTGGATTTCGGAATTAGGAAAAAGAGGATTTCCGAGAAAAATGGAAGATGTTATCTCTAGTGTTCAAAAATTTAGAGAAGCAAATCCTAGACCAAATCCTTTAAAAAATAATCGTCCCGGTATAGGATGGATAAAGGATTTTCTTCGTCGAAATCCTCAAAACTCAGATAAGCAAAGCGAAATGATTTCACCGGCTGGCCTCTGGGTAACGGAATCGAATCTAAGAAAATGGTTCGCCGAAATCAAAGAATACTTCGTAGAGCAAAACTTGACGGATGTACTCAAGTACCCATCTCAGATTTATAACGGGGATGAAACGGGATTTCAAATGTGTCCATCTACAGTTCGTGTATTGGCCGAATAGGGAACAAAAAATGTTTACAGCATCGAGAAAGCTTCTTCAAAAGAAAATATTACTGTAATGTTTTCTTTCTCTGCTGATGGAAAAACTTGTCCCCCAATGATTATGTATTCTTACCGAAGAATTCCTGAGAAAGTTGTTCGTGCTGTTCCGTTGGAATGGGCTGTTGCAAGGAGCGATAACACATGGATGACTGTTGAGGTATTTTATGAGTACATAGCAAACGTTT
Organism: Euwallacea similis; assembly: GCF_039881205.1. Classification (NCBI taxonomy): domain Eukaryota; kingdom Metazoa; phylum Arthropoda; class Insecta; order Coleoptera; family Curculionidae; genus Euwallacea; species Euwallacea similis. The sequence goes on along the minus strand of NC_089637.1, from coordinate 2,562,825 downwards.
TCTATCGATATTTAGTAAAGAACAAGGCGACGTTCCCCGTGATCCTCTTTGTTGATGGAGATAAGTCTCATATAACTTACGACTTGGGTGTTTTATGCAGTCAATTGCAAATTGTGCTTTATACCCGAATTCAATTAAGATTTTGCAGCCCACAGATGTCGCAGCTTTTAGTCCATTGAAAGCCACCTCGCGAAAAACTACAAGACAATTCTATTCAGAAAGTCCAGGGAAATCAATAAATAAACTTAACATTGCACCTATATTAACAAACGTCGTTGACAGCATTAAACCAGATACAATCCGAAATGGATTTCGATTATGTGGATTATGCCCCTTTAATCCAGATGCAGTGGATTACATTCGGTGTCTTAGATCGAAAAAACAAAATGTAAATAAACAGAACGAAGAAAATTAACAGAGCGAGGAGAGAACGTTAATTTACAGTGAATTTGTTGAAGTGGTAGGCCCAGATCTTATTACGAAATTTGAGAGTAATAATTCGTCTCAAGAAATCGACGACGAAAATTTAAAAAAATTACACTTAATTTGGAAACACTTCCAAAAAATATTACCCAGTAATTTTGATAATTTTTGGTCAGAATCTCTTGAAAACGGACAAATAAGAGATACGAATGTTGAACTGAGTGCAATTACTAATGAGGTAGCTACAGAAGAAGAGTTTAATATCGAACGAATCAAAACAACAACTCCAATTCCATTTTCATCCACATGGTCATTGATCAAAAAATCACAATTTTCGGCCTCTAGTTCCTCTGTTGTCTCTGCTTTAGTGGTAATACCTACAAACGAGACGTCCCACTTGAGGAAGCATCAAAAACTAATGTAACTCTTTCTCCTTTTCTAATGTGGCAAAATTCTCCGAAACGAAAAAATAAACGACAAACAGAGAACAATTTTTGCTTTGGCATCAGAAAAGTTTCAACAAATCTTTGAATCCAAACATGCTTTAAAACAGCAAAAGTTAGAAGCGAAATAAGATAGAAAAAGAAAGCGCGCAGAGAAAAAACAACAACAATTAATGGAGAAAACTAAACTACAAAACAGCCAGAAATACAGGCAAAAATGTAGCAAATGCTTGAAGCTAATAAAAAGGAACGGATCGACTTGCAATACTTGTCAGAGGAATTTTCATCGATCATGTGTTCCTGTGTCACATAGAGAGCACATTCCAGATGATGAAGATGATTATTTGTGTCATTTATGCCACAAGGAAGCACGTGAAGAAAGTGATGAAACAGATTAAGAAGACTTGGAAGAATTAAACTTGAGAAATTAAATGTTCAATAACTATAATTAATTCGTCTGTTAACTGTTATAATTTGTCCAATAACTGTACTTTTTGAACATAAAAATTTAGTGATGCCTAATTTTTTTCTATGTTGTTGTTTTGTATTTTCGATATAACATTTAAATACCCATCTGTTTACGATACTTTCGTGCACTGGTGATATCTGTAGTTTAAAAAATAAATTTTTATCAAGTTATTTAATAAATAAAACGTTCTTTATCTGTTCAATAACTATACCGTTTACCCTAATTGGATTTTATTAGAGGGCGGTTAAGACCAGAATCGAGGACGTGCCTAAACTCCGGTATGCTCAAAAGGTCGGCGAAAAGTTTTGTAACACAGTTGGTTTAAATTCAAACGAAATGCGTACCAACATCTGGTCATATGGGCAAAGTGGCAAAAAAACGAGTAATGTTCATAGGCGTAGCACACGGATTCCTTACATACTAATCACGGATTAAATTGTAGGCTTATGTAGAATACTACTTATCGAACTAATAGATTAAATCAATTATCGGATATTATGTCCTCTACACAAGCCCTAACAATTACCTAGGGCAAAAATAATATCTTTTAACGTTTGTTTATTTTTTAAATGTTGCTTACGTCACCAGTAGTGCAAAATAGACAATTTTTTTAAACTGAAACTTGAGTGAAGTGACACCTCAAATTAAAAATCTTTTAAATCTACATTTCATAATGTATTGCTATTCAAAATTTATCGATTAATTTTAGAGAAAAACTGCTATAAATGTGGTAAAAAATGTAATACAAATTCAGTCAAATAGTACGTGAACAATGAAAAAACTTTTTTGCTGATAGGACATTGCTTTGTCTTCGATTTTTTACTCACAAACAGCCTTTGATTATTTTTATTCATTACTTGTTTTTTTTTAATCAAAACCTATTTGTGAGCACAAAATCGAAAGCAAAACAATTTTCTATTAACAAATAAGTTTTTTCATTGTTTACGTACTATTTAACTGAGTTTGTATTGCATTTTTTACTGCGTTTATAGCTATTTTTCTCAAAAACTAATCAATAGATTTTAATTCTCAATACACCATTGAATGTATATAGTTTTGAAAGACCTTTAATTTGAGGTGGCATTTAACCCACTTATTAATTTTTAAAAATGAGCAATTTTGCTCTTCCGGTAACGTAAGCAACATTAAAAAAATAAACAAACGTTAAAAGATAGTATTTTTTGTGCAATTTAATGCTGTTGTTGTACTTTAAAACAATAATAATGCAGCATCGGGTTTGATACTACTGTAGATATAGGATGGTGTTTATATCTTATAATGAAATCACAGGTCAGAAAAAGGATTATAAAAGTGCGTTTATTAATACAAAGTGAACAAAGCGGAGGACAAAGTAACTTATAAATTTTGAGCGCGGAAGCGACTCTTGAGTTGTCCACGACCGACCGAACCCAGAAGAAAAGAAAGCTCGTATATGCCCTGCAAATCCTTAAATACTAAAATCCATTGCGATAAACCATGGGTTTTAGTATTACATTAACCCACTCGCAAGAATTTGGAAAGTGCAAAAAAAGGGTACCAAAGTGATGATGTATTTCGTGAACTTCACAATATATCAACACAAGGCACGTTATAAAACTCGACGATGCGATTAAAATTGAAGAGGATCTCTTTCAAAAAGAGTGTGCGTGTTTGGAAGACTCTCACATTAACTTATCGTACCATATAAAAGTCTATATTGTATTTATATGGCTGGGGTTGCCGAAATTTCTTAAAATATTGTTCTTTTTCTTCGTTGCTAAATGAATTAAAATAAAATGCAGCCACTCTTAAATTATCCTCTGAGTTTCGTACTTCATGAATTCTGGTACATACCAACATTTGCGTCACACTACTTTGCTTAAGTGCCTTCAAGAGTACTAAAGTCTTATCTTTGTGCGTAGGACTAATCTCATCAAACCCATCAAATAAGAAAGCGACTTTTATGCTTAGGCTTTCACGAGCGTTTTACCTTCCTTTAAAGCATATTCGAGTAATCTTTTCTGTAACAGTTCATCGTCTGTGCCACTTCTAAGTAATATTTCTGTTATAAATTAAATTGCCTGATCTGTACATTCTTCTGTAAAATTTATATCTCCCAACGTGAGTTTTGCTGCTCCTGGAAGCTGTTTAGAAGATGCAGCAGATTCACTCGATTCACTTATATTTCAGGATGTGCGAATTTGAAGTTTTTGCCAATGTTAGACATGATTGAATTTTGCCAATCCCGGTTCCGCTGCGATAAAGTTCACTTTATTTTCCATTGATCTTTTAATTGACTTTATAATTTCTTCTTCTTTAATTTCAGCACCGTTCGTTTCACTATTTATATTGCAGATAAAGCCCTTTACTGGGCCAGTAGTTGTAAATTGCTTTAACACTAAATAACCTGCAGTGTTTTCTGGCCAAAACATATTATGGATTTTTGTCACATTTTGTTTACTATATTTCCTAAGTAGATCTGAAAAACTTATAGTTTGGTTTATTAATTTCATTCCACTTTCCAGATGGTCGAAATCAAACAGGGGGTTCTTTTTAAAGTTGGTACCTAATTTTTGTAAGTCATCTGTTGAGGCATTTAATATAACGACAAAATTAGAAGATAAAAAAGTATTGTCGCTTAGAACTGTTTTATCTACAATTTGCGGTCTTAATGTGCAGTTAATAAAAATGTCTTCTTCCTCTACTGGACTAAATTTATGCAATATAAGTTCACGTTTTTGAAACAGCTTTGTCAACGTTTTGTTACCAATAATTGTGTTAGCATCAGCAATACTCAAAATTTTATTAAAAGAAATACTCTTATCCTGGAAATCAATATTTTTCTGTCGTAATTCCATTTTTGATTTATCATTTAAGACACTGAAATTGTTGTCATGGATGAATATATTTTCAAATTTTGGTTTCCAAGTCAAACCAACTAAAGTCTTTTTTTTAAATCTCCCCATTCAAAGTTTTTGACCTTTCTAAACATTCTAGCAACTTCAATAAAATTTCAGTTTTAACGTTAGTATTAAGCTCATTTGTAAATTCGCAGTTTAGAATCAACAGGTTAAAAGTGGCCTTACTTTAAAAATAATTAAGAATGAGTTCACGAACAATTTTACATTGAAGAAGTTTAGATAGAGGCAACATCATTTTACCGTCTTTATATTTAAATTTGATATGGTCTGCAATGTATTGATTCACTCTAATAGAAATTAATAGGGGTGAATCATTAGAAAGAAGTAATATTTGAAAATTCCTGCTCTTCAGAAATTTAGTTATTTCTTGCCAAGTGTTAGTAAATTGAATACGAGAAGCCTTGAGTTCTTCCATGTATTCTTCTGATAACGCCAATGAGTCAATTTGACCAAATTTCATAACAAACTGATCGGTTCTGGCTGATATCGCTTTTTTCTGCCTGTTTAAGTCATATTAGCATTAATTAATGAATTTCATTAATACAATGAGTTCCATGGGGACCATAGTTACATCAATGAGATCAATAAATGCAAACTTACGGAGATAAAGGACTGTATCGACATCACACCAAATGGACCAATCGTAAAGGCAAGAGGTTTCTGCACTCTCATGATAAATATCAAAATCATGAATTTGATTTTAGGAATCTCGTCCGGCCAATTACTTTCCCAGATTGAATGGGTCAATGCATACAGAACTGTGTCTTATGAAGCGCTATGCGTGATCGCAAAGATACTCCCCATAGAATTACAGGTAGAACTAAGAACAAAATTATATAATGAAGGAAACACGAACAGACATGATGAAACAAACAAAATACATGAAAAATGGCAAAAAAACTGGAACAAACTATCGGACAAAGCGCAGAAAACGAAAAGGATAATATCTAAGATAGAAAAATGGACAAAGTGTAAATTTGGCGAAACCAATTATTATTTAACACAGTATTTAACAGGTCATGGATGTTTTGGGGAATACTTAAACCGATTTAAAATTATAAATGAGGACAAATGCAAGTACTGTAACACAATAGATACGGCTGAACACACCATACTCAATTGTGACAGATGGAGTAGATATAGAAGAGAGACAGAAACAATTCTGGAAGAGAGCCTGACAACAAGAAATATTATAGAACAAATGACAGAGAGCGAGGAGAAAAACAAAATTATAATGAAGCAAATAGCGAATATAATAAAGCAAAAAGAATTAGAGCAAAGGGAATAAGAAGGAGACAGATATGGGACAGAAGTAATGTCGAAAGATGATTCCTGTCCCATATCGGAAGAAAACAGAGGGATTTTTTAGTGGGTATTGTGTCGAGTCCCACACTCCCCGAGCCGAGGTGAACATCAAGGGCCCGGGGGTTAGTGCGTAAATGCATTTTTTACCCTCTATAAAAAAAAAAAAAAAAAAAAAAAAAAAAAAAGATTGAATGGGTCAATTTCTGACTCTAAAATCGAATAAGAGCGAAAGCTTTTATGGATTCCTGATAACAGGTACTTACCAGGATCAAGAGTTCATCAGCATGGTAATAATACAAACAAAGTCTTAGCAACATGCTTATTGAAAATGTACTTATAGATGCGATTAACAGTAATGTGATTTCGTTCTAATTAAAAGATAAATTTAAAGAATATTTCGACTAGAAGAAGAGTTACCAACCCTTGAGACTTGTGGTAATTTGAATTGAGCTCTGAATAAAATCCAACATCATAGGATAGGTCATGTTCTTATTGTAGATGTTAACATATCTGAAAATGTGGAAATTACCAAAAAATGGGTTATAACACGTGTCTGTGACTCACTGAATAATATTCTCGTGTCTGACAATGAGGTGTTTAAAAAATATAAAAGCAGCCGTTTCCTCGTCCTCAATGGCATTCAAAGTTTGATATTTCCGATTTAAAATCCTGAAGATTCCTGAGCAAATGGTCTAGCTTTATTAGCTGTCTGCAAGGATAAAGAATTAAACTGATCTAAAGGATATCAATGACTATTACTGAATTAGCCCCCACTATAGCACTTATATACAGAAAAGTACACGCCATCTAAAACTGATAATATTTTATTTGTCCATAGGGCATGTAACTCAATAGACCTTATAGTGCTCTTGTACATTAAAAAGAAACAAAGAGGATAAAGGCAATTCTCTTACAATCTTGGTCAAATTGCCATATGTTTCTTCAACGGGTTCAACCATAATAGGTGGTGTGAAGAATATCACATTCACGATCATTACGAAGTAAACGTAGATCTTACATTTCCAATCGAGGTTTTCAATGTTCTCTCTATCGAGTTTTTGAATCTTGAATTTTGGAATATTATATGATGAAAACTAAACCATTGCTAACTCTACCAATTCATCATCAATAAGGTCTCCCTTCATTTCATCTTCAATAATTGTCTTGATCATTTTCTTGAAGCTGGGACTTATTCGTGTTATCAATCGCCTACAGAAAATAACGGTGTGTAACAAGGTAACACATAGATTCGAAGACATCAGATCTTTTTTAATGGGATTTTCGTTCAGGATCAAGTATAATTCTATGTATGTAGTGACTATGAATACGGCATAAGGAACAAGTATTTTGTAACAATAGACATCATAAGTGCTTTGCATCTTTTTGTTTTCTGGAAATGTCAACCCCGACGGTAGAACTCCCAACATAAAGCACCCTTTTACGACTATTCTCAAGTTTTCGCATTTGGGGTATATCTAGAAAAGTTTTTGGGATAAAGAACTAATATCCAAAGAGATGTTTTATAATTAACGGGATTTTGAAGGTTGACTTACGATCATGTTTTTCGATAGCTGTAGCTGTGGCTATCACTCGGCAGATGCAAATATATAGCTGCCCGCAAAGTGCGGCACTGAGGTAAGTTAACTGCAGCGCAAATTACAAAGGTTATATAATATTGTATTGTATACAGCGTGTCTATTATTTGCGTTTTAAAGGAATTCAGTGTTAGTTTTAAATGCTCGGAATGACAGGTAAGACAGATTCAAATGTCAAAAGATACTTTTTGAAAACGGCTTCTTTTATGTTAATAGAATTTAAGGATTGGTTGCAACAATCTCTACCATATGCTATGTGGTAGTATTGCGGAGTTTGGTGGTATTTGAACGTCGCGGGCGGGGCACCGGTGTCGTCCGGTTCAATCTTGTTCCTGCCTGGTAGGCCAAACTTACCCTTTCCTCAATGGTACTTGGGGAGTCATCCCCTTCGCCTCTTAATGAATCAAAGAAAGCTTTTTCTCTGCTTCTTGAATTACTGTAGGCCATTCTTTACTGTGTACGAATTTATTAATGAAAGAAAAAAATTATCGTGTATATTGTATTTGCCAAGGGGTACCACCTAAGTTTTTCTAAAAGATCCCTTACGGTACTTTTACAGCTTAACCTAGGAAACTTTGGAAATTAACCGAATTACAAAGGAAGAAAAATATTTCTCTAAGCCACTCTACATCCTAAGACTAATTGTACAATGCCATTCTTATGCTAGATAATCTACAACTAACCTGTGTGTCTTTTTGTTGCCGGATATAGAACTAACACTCCCGTACTCACACTTTTACAGCGTGTCGATTATGAACTTTCGAAGGATTCGTCGTGAAATTAACCAGTCGGGATCAGATACTCCTTCCAGGATTTCCGCTCGGCCCCCCGGGAACCACTTCACAGATTCATTTACGGGAGGCACGTAACGAATAAGAGGACACGTGAGCTGGTAGTTGAGAACCAAGAGCAAGGTCGTAAGACGCGAGGGTGCAAGATTGCAAGAGAGCTCTGTCTCATGTTGCAACTTCTTAAATACCGCATCAACTGGAGAACAACCATAGGCGTACTTAGACTATGGGGTAGTTATTGGTCCAATAACCACTGGCCGCGTTAAAGCGTAACGCTCGGGAGGCACGATTTGGCCTTTTTTGGGTCTTTCGGTAATCGTAATTGCACCCTGGTACTAGTTCCGACAAAGAAGCCGCTGGAAATTCCACCACTTGGCTCGTCTACTATCCAAGGATAATGGGTGAAAAAACCCTGTGCTTGGCGGAAGTTACTTCTCGAACTAGTGACGTTCATAGGCGTATCACGAGGATGCTTGGCCCGAAGATTACACGTTTTTTTTTGTTTTTTTTTAATTCTAAATTATTCTATGTGTAACTACCTTAACAAGATTAATTTTAAATTATTCTATGCGTAACTACCTCAAATTAACAAGAATTTACATTAAAGTCCTGAAAAACACTAGACAGTACCCTGTAGCGAATGTTTTTCTTTAACTTTTATAAACATTTCAATTATTCAAGACCTATAGATTCTGTGGCAGGCATATCCACAACAGTAGTTACATAATAAAAGCATATGAAACAATCGGTACTAATGTACGCTGATGAAATCTGATAGGAATGTTGGCAAATGCTGCAATGAAACGACAATTTCATTTGCAACAAAAACCAAAACTATCTTGAGCAATTTATGCATTTTACCTTTACTTCAACTTATGCGCTTGCATAATGGGGATTTCTTCCCGGAGAAAAGACCCTCATTCAAAGGGCGCCTCCAACTGGCGCCTACCTACGAAACTGTGTATGGAGTAATTAAAAAGATATGGCCTAAAATCAAACAAAGAGTATATAATAAGCCACAAAAAACTATTCAGGAATTAAAAGCGAAAATCACCGAAATATGGGAAAATTATGCTCCGGACTTATGTCACGAACTAGCTAGATTAATACTTGCCAAAATTCAAGCGGTTCTTAAATCCAAAGAAGACGTAACACCTTATTAATCTTTTTTTTTAAATAATTCCCAATATTTTGTTGTCATCTTTTCCACTTTCTTCATTATTTTGTTATTGTTATTGTAGTATTTCTTTGAATTCGATACTGGCATTGTACGGAATACCTGTTATAACGAGCAAATTGTGCTATTAAATTCATCATAGATGTTTCCGTATTAATAGAAAAAAGTTATTGTTTTTTGAACAATTTTTATTTTTCCAAACATTTAGGTGTTACTGCTCGTATTATATCTGATCTATTGTGATCTACTGTACGGTTTGTCGAACCTGTACGGTCCCAATACAGCAAATGGCTTTCGGTCTCTAAAATAGGTTTCAGTGCGTACTCATAGTAGGGGATCCTGCCCGCTTGTAGGAGCCCTAGCTTACTAGCCAGTTCCTGATTGAATGTGTGCAAGTCGTGTCGCTCCTTATACTCCATCCCTGCAACCGCTTAACAGCCTTCGGTGATGTGTTGAATGGTTTCAGATGCATTACTTCTATATCTGCAATCATTGGTCTTCACTGTTGCGTTCCGAATGACCAATTTCAGATAATTCCGTGTTGGCACAATCTGATTTTGTATTACCATCAAGTGTCTTTCGATTTCAAGAAAGGGTTGTGTCTCGAGTTGCCATCAGAGTCCCGAGGTCAGCTAATAAATAAGCAAATTAAATTACAAAACTTGTGGATACAAAAATCGGAAACACTTTTTTATTAATGATGAAAACCTGTTCTTGCAATGCGGCTAAACTATTAGTAATTATAGACTAAAGTTATAATAGAGTCATGAAATAGTAACTAGACACTTAAATACTAATGTAATTGGTTTATAATTGTACATACGTAAGGATTAAAATGGTAACTAAATAAGAGGACAATATTACAATGTATCATGATCAGATTATTATACAGTATGTCGCAAACAACTATCACCTTATCAATGAATAATAATTTTCCCAAATTCCGAAATTTTTAAAAGGATACAAATCCGACAAGAAACCGGTAAGTGCCTAGCCTGAGATACTGAGTAATCTCTTGCAATGAACATTAGTGTAAATGAATTTTTTTAATTTCAAGTAATTTTCCCAAAAAGTTGGAGGAGCACAATATAGTCCAATGACCACAAAGTAGCCCTTCTCCTAGACGAGTTGGGAAAAAGCTACCACTTTAGGTATCCCCCAAAAGTAATTTGCTGGAAGGAGGGGTATTTAGGAGTTCTCCGGAACTTTTATAGCTGTAGGACTCCATGCACAGTCTCGTAGGTAACCGTCAGTTGGAGACGCCCTTTGAGTGAGGCTCTTTTCTCCGGGAAGAAAACCACATTATGCCAGCGCATAAGTTGAAGTAAAGGTTAAATGCACAAATTGCTCAAGATAGTTTTGGTTTTTGTTGCAAATGAAATTGTCGTTTCATTGCAGCATTTGCCAACATTCCTATCAGATTCCATCAACGTACATTAGTACCCATTGTTTCATGTGCCTTTATTATTTAACTACCACATAGCATATGGTAAAGATTGTTGCAACCGATCTCTAAATTCTATTAACATAGAAGAAGCCGTTTCTAAAAAATATCTGATATATGAATCTGTCTTACCTACAGTTCCGAGCATTTTAAAACTAACACTGAATTCCTTAAAAACGTGAATTGTGGACACGCTGTATACAATACAATATTATATCACCTTTGTAATTTGCGCGGCAGGTTAGTTACCTCAGCGCTGCACTTTGTTGGCAGCAATATATTTGCATCTGTCGAGTGATAGCTAGAGCTACAGCTACCGAAAAACATGATCGTAAGTCAACCTTCAAAATTCCGTTAATTATAAAACATCTCTTTGGATATTAGTTTCCTATCCTAAAGACTTTTTCTAGATATACCCCAAATGCGAAAACTTGAGAATAGCCGTAAAAGGGTGCTTTATGTTGGAGGTTTTGCCGTCGGAGTTCACGTTTCCAGAAAACAAGAAGATGCAAAGCGCTTATGATGTATATTCCAATATAATACTTGTTTATTGCGCTGTATTCACAGTCACGGTATACATAGAATTATACTTGATTCTGAACGAAAATCCCATTAAAAAAGATCTGATGTCTTCGAATCTATGTATTACCTTGTTACAAACCGTTACTTTCTGTAGGCGATTGATAACACGAATAAGTCCCAGCTTCAAGAAAATGATAAAGACAATTATTGAAAATGAAATGAAGGGAGACCTTATTGATGATGAATTGGTAGATTTAACAATAGTTTAGTTTTCATCATATAATATTCCAAAATTCAAGATTCAAAAACTCGATAGAGAGAACATTGAAAACACCAATTGGAAATGTAAGATCTACATTTACTTCGTAATAATCGTGAATGTGGTATTCTTCACAAAACCTATTATGGTTGAACCCATTGAAGAAACATATGGCAATGCTACCAAGATTATAAAAGAATTGCCTCTATCCACTTGGTTTCCTTTTAATGTACAAGAGCACTATAAGGTCTATTGAATTACATGCCCTATGGACAAATAAAATATCAGTTTTAGACGGCGTATATTGTTCAGTTTATAGACGCTATAGTGGTGGCTAATTCTCTAGTTGTCATCGATAGCCTCGTGATCAGTTTAATTCTCTATCCTTGCAGGCAGTTAAAAAAGCTAGACCATTTGCTCAGGAATTTTCAGGATTTTAAACGTAAATATCAAAATTTGAGTGCCATTGAGGACGAGGAAACGGCTGCTTTTTTATTTTTTAAACACCTCATTGTCAGACACGAGAATATTATTCAGTGAGTCACAAACACGTGTTATAACCCATTTTTAGGTAATTTCCACATTTTCAGATATGTTAACATCTACAATAAGAACATGACCTATCCTATGATGTTGGATTTTATTCAGAGCTCAATTCAAATTGCCACGTCTTTAACGCAAGTCTCAGGGGTTGGTAACTCTTCTTCTAGTCGAAATATTTTTTAAATTTATCTTTTAATTAGAACGAAATCACATTACTGTTAATCGCATCTATAAGTACATTTTCAATAAGCATGCTGTTAAGACTTTGTATTATTACCATGCTGATGAACTTTTGATCCTGGTAAGTACCTGTTCTCAGGAATTCATAAAAGCCTCCGCTCTTATTCGATTTTAGAGTCAGAAATTGACCCATTCAATCTGGGAAAGTAATTGGCCGGACGAGATTCCTAAAATCAAATTCATGATTTTGATATTTATCATGAGAGTGCAGAAACCTCTTGCCTTTACGATTGGTCCATTTGGTGTGATGTCGATACAGTCCTTTATCTCTGTAAGTTTGCATCTACTGATCTCATTGATGTAATTACGGTCCCCATGGAAATCACTCATTTTTAGATACTTCAGGGTACGTATTCATACGTGATGCTCATTATGACATCATAGATAAGGCAGTAGGGGTAGGTATATGTTGAGACACGACAGATGGTCTCTAATACATAATAAATACGTTACTTACACAAATTTTCAAATTAAAAATAAATGTATTTGATGTCACTCTATTGTAATAGTGCTGATAGATGTACTATCCAACGATAATAAATGAGCACGAAGATCAGCAGAAGTTGACTTTACTTTAAGCATCGACAACATATTTTATACCTCCCTATGTAATTTTAATAAGGCGAAAAAAACATAAAATAGATTGTAGCCATGTAAGTAAAATAACTTATTGTACAGGGTATTTCAAAACTGTTACATACAAATAATAACCAATGGTCATGCAAAAACTCCTCAGTCGTAATCTAGACGTTTAGGCGTTCCACGACTGTGTTCAGGAATTCGAGTGCCTTAGATCTCGATGCCTGGAATTATATGTATATTAATATTTTGGAAAGGTGATAAAAAAAAATGCCATTTTTTAAAAACTTTTTTTGTATTTTGCAAAAATTTCATATAAACAAATTACTATAATAAAAACTCAATTTAAATTTTATTTACAAAGTAGACCGTAGAATCCTAATATGTTATCTACTCACTTTCTTTATGTAAGTGTCAGGAAGATAAACCCTCCGAAATTTTCATGGTTTAGTACTTTCTGTGCACTCCTTATCAAAAATATTTAAAAAGATACAACTTTTCAAATGATGTATAATTCAAAATTGAGTTCGACAAAAAAATTATATAGCTAAAAATTCGAATTTGAAATGCAAAAATCATAATCATTCTGTCTCTTTAAACTCAAATTTTGCTCGTTAGACAAGTGAAGCAAAGCGACAAACGCTAATGGACGGGACAGTTCAGATGCCACTCTCTCATCAAGAAATTGTGGCAATTGCTGGTACATTTGAGAAAACTGGATTCGTTTCACTTGTGCCGATGTGTCTTGAAAAGAAGAGAATTCTCTTAGTGATTTTAAATCAGAAAATAGTTTTAAATAACATAATGACGACAAGAAATGTCTTGTATGGACAACAATACTAATATTATATTTACAGAATGCATCATGATGTGTATGTATCTACTTTATACACACACAGAAGCCTGGTTAAATCAATAAGTAAAAACGCGTGTTGGCGGATTGTCAAATGTCCTTCTCCTTTTCTACTTAAATACTAATGAAATTTTGCATAAACCGTGTTAACACCTTCCTAATATGTCCATACTTATTCGCTAACAAATCTCGTTTGTAATTTTTCACGGCTGGTTAAGTACAGCAGGCTAGGTTGTAACAATGATGTAGTGGAGATACTTCATGCATTTCCAGCAAATGCCTTTTATAAACAAATCCATAAAACAGTAATGTTGATGCCTGCCTGTGGTTTCCATGTTCTATTCTTTTTCCTTCCTCTCTAGGCTACGCCCGCATATGCGTATATTTTCTATGCTTTAATATAAGATAAAACCATCCTGATTGTGACATCTGTACATGAGCATGTCATTTTTACTAAGGAGCGCCACTAACAAGGATAGTGCATTTTGTTACTAGTGTACATTTATGGTTTGTACTAGTGCCTCTTAAACCTCAATTATAGTCTTACGAAATTAGCTTTTCAACACATTCCATCTATATAACCATTAAAGATCGACTACCGCCTTATTTTATCGGTTGCAATAAGAGTACAAAATTGAAAAATATTTTATGGAATTCATTTCATTCATCAACATAAATTATTAATGGCTTGGCACTAAATATGTTTTTCTATATTTCTCTATTTTACTTATTAATATTAATAAATACTAAATTTATACTATTTACCTTTTGTCAAAAAATTATACGACAAATCATTTAGTTCAGGCAGTACAATGACATGCATGAGCAATAGCAATAAATGTTAACTAATTTAAACGACTGTTAATAATAAGAACGATGTTTAGTTTCGCTTTTTTACTGTTTAAGGCAAAATTTACCTTCAATTTCCTTACTATTATCAGAACTGTCTTCATCGTTTGAATCGAAATTTTTATCGTCATCAACACATTTAAATTTTTTAAAGGTTTTTTTTCTACCAAATATTGGCTATTCAACGTTACAACTGATTGCACAATTATTTTAGGTTTTTTGTTGTGATTCGCATTTTGAGCAACTTCTAAAAGACGCTTGCCCCTACCGTTTTACCATTTTAAGCTCGTTTTATATAACTATAATACAAATTTAGGAATATTTTTTATTGATGCGCACGCAAACTACAAATACCACCGAAATAATTAATCGAATCTTAAAATGAAATATCAAATAAATCACTAAGTCCAACTGACGTATACGTTTATCATTTGTCACAGATCAGACAAAGATCACCAAATCCATTTAATGACTTTTGCCTGACGTAAAAAGCTTCTTATGTAACTTAATGATTTTCTCGTGCGAATATAACTAGCTATACATGCTTATACGGACTTAATGAGGTTTACCAGTTAAAAAATGTTTATTTTCAAAAATATTTGGTGTTATTAACTAAAAAATGATAAAAATGGACTTAGTGACTTTTGCCTGAACGCCGACGATATAATGTATAAAGTTTCTCATTTTGTCATAGTTAAGGGGCAATAGTTTGCAAATCATTTATCATCACAAAAAACGTTTGGCACTTTCCTATATCAGTTTTAAAAGATTCATCATCATTAAATATTTTTTTACTTGTCATTTTTTTAAAATTTATTGTGAGTGATTCAGCGAACACTTTAGCCAAATTAATGGAAAATGGAAGTCGATCTGATATTAAACCAAATCGATAAAAAAATGATTCGACTGTTCTTTAGAAAATACCAGAAGATAAAACTCTAAATTGACTGGGAACTCTATGAATGGTAACAAAGCAAATTTAAATACCACCAACCAAGACCTAAACATGCATAAATGTAAATTACTCATTATTTTCCTCTGGGCCCCACAAATCAAGTCTGAAATCCGTGAATGGTGCACATAAGTGGTACTGGTTAACAGGTCTTATGTCGACTGGAAATTTTTCACTGTCACCCGAACTTACTGGCAAATCGCTCCCAATTTCCCATCTCTATCCTGGTTCTTTGCTTCTATAAAAATATTAGTACATTTATTCCTCTATAATAACTCAGCTCAGAAAAAAAAAGATAACGTAAAATGCAAATGTAGGTACAATAAACATAGAACAGAAAAAATAAAAGTGCATGCACTGTAGTAGTCATACTCACACAAACATAAATTTATAACCTATAGGGTCCATGGAAACTTTGTAAACAAGTTTCCAGTAACACTCACGCTTGAATCTTCTCACGCTATTATAACTAGTTCCCATAATCAAGCACATATATACCCTTTATTGTTTAGCCCTGTATTAAATAAGAATAAATCACTTGTCGTAAAAGATAGAGAGTCTGTTTATCATCTTGGCTGGAACATAAAATGCAGAAAACGATTCACCTATTGGTCTGTTCTAACATTAGTGAGAAGAGAATGATTGAGGATTGTGAGCGTGGGAAGAAGGTAGAATGGTACATGTCAATTCTTTTTTAAAGAAAAACAGATGCACTCGGGGGTGACCCTGACGCATCTTTGGTATGGTGCTTATTCGATTCCCGAAAAGGATAGAATAAAGTTGTTTGAGAACACGTGCGTGCATTTTTATTAAACTAAAACCTACCCTTTTAACACACGCAGAAAAAATTGCTGATTCCAGTCTGAGTACTTGACACAGAAATACTTTTGGATCATCGTTGACAGTGAACTTTTTAGACCCCATTATCAAGGCGCGTTTTTTCCGTTGTTTTTTCTTTTGAGCTTCAGGTTCAGATGCGTTAAGACCTTCAGTATTTTCTTCAAATAATAAACACAATGTAGAAACGGATTAACAAGTCGTTTTAACATGTACTCGCACGTAAAACACGAAAAAAAATAGTATGGGAGGATCTGAGGTCTCCTATTTCAGTTTGGCAGGGCCAACTGTTTGGAGAATTTCCAGTCCGGCAGCATAACAGTCAAAATCAGTTCCGGTAGGAAGATCCCGTCTTAACATCCATCTATACGGCTCCATATTGACGAGATAGTCGCATCTGAGGTCATTGTATTACATTTTCAGAACCTAAGAAGCTGCCAACGACTCAAACGCGCAAGATACATACCGTTAAATCTTTGGTGCCTTTTACAAAGGTCAATCAACTTGAAGGCGTGGAGAAAACCTTACACCTGATCATCAAAATAGGTACTATCCATACACGAGGGTATCTGTAAGGTACCATAAATGTAGGGAAGCCTATATGGTTCGCTACATATGTGGTAGAGATTAACGGGGAAATACTAACAAGCAAGGAGTTTACAAAGTTGGTGGCGATTTTTCGAGAGAGACTTAAGTTCTAAAACAACCATATAAACGCTAATGAATAAAATCTGTTACAGCCTTGTAGTTTCCATCACCAATATCCTGATGAAAAGGATCAATGATAGGTAATCTACAGTGTAAGGAGATTGTTAGTGGTGTCATACAGTGATATTAGCACGCAAGAAATCTAAGTATGTAATAAATATCAATAATGTGATCGGTGATCAGAGTCTGTAATTGTGTTAGCATTATTATTTCTCATCTACTAGAAAACCTGTTAATTAATCTTGTATTTATTAATGCCCAATATATTAATGTGAATTGTAAATATTTGCATGTAAATGAATGTGTATAATGGAATCGGTGTGGTAAATGATATTTAATTATTTTTTAATTAACTTATCAATAGCAAATATTGGTAACCAAAATTTGGTATAATTGGGAAAATTTTTACGAAAATACCTTTTTTTATGAGATAATCTCGCTACAAACTTACCGTTTTCGAAATCTTGAAAAATTTCTGCTAGTTTTGGACCCTCAGAATATAAATCGTCAACGCATAAAACCATAAACTCTCGCTGCTATTTCTAAAGAATTCCCTGCTACTTTCAATACGCCCGGCTGGTTTTTGGTTATTATCTGTTTTAACACAACACATCGATGACGCGTAAACTCCAGGCGTTTTTTACATTTATTTTCTAGAAAAGATCATCAACTTATTTTTTTAATATGTGCCTATCTTTATTATTGCATTTTTTGCCCTTGATTTTTTTAAATTAAATTTTCCACAGTGAGAATTAAGCACGTTCACTTCTTTTCTAAAAAATATTTAATAATATAAATGCTAACAAATTGGAAACATGTTAAGTACTGGTTACCCCAAAATTTTGAAATGGATGCTTATTTTTTAGTTTATTTTATTTATATTTAAATATATACTAACTTCGATATTAGTCATACAATCTCAAATAAAAATCTATTAGACTAAAAAATAAAATATCCTTATTAGTTCGTTACATTAAGTTTAATACAATAATGATAAGAAAATTTCCGTTGAGAAAGTGATTTGCTATCGACATGGGCAGATATATCTATGGCATTCTATGTAAAAAAAAGCATATTCTGAAATAAGTCAATAACGTGATGTTCAATTGTTTATCTGTTAATATTTTAAACAGCTAAAAAATATTACAAGTTTGTTAATTTAATTCATATTCTATTTTCAGTAATAAAAAAATAAGCATTGATGATCGCTTAATGTAGAATAACTCATAATCAGATTATGATTATGACTTTACTATTTTATTTATGGAATGAAGCAAAACCATTTCATTATTGCAACTCGGAACGCCCTTGTTAGGGTTGGTTGCTACTCAACCTCTCCAAGACACTGATGTAACTTAATGGTATTTGCTTCCGTGACTGGTTCAGGGTTTTGTTTGTCACCGAAGGACCACTCTCGTTTTTTTCAGACCGAGAGGAACTGAACTGATGCACTTTTGATTTGTTTAATTAAAATATATTTCCTAGATAACTAGAATATGTAGTGTTTACAAGACTGGAACGCAGTGTGAATTTGAGTGAATAGTTCTTGTGTGTCCGTTCTTGATGACAGATTGATGAAGACAGCTTGTTCAGATTCTGATGGAAATTTCTCCTGGTTCCTTCACTCCCATTGGTTCAGCTTCATTCCTATGAGAGATGTAACCGTCTCAGCCGACAAAGGAGGATGAAAGGACAATACACCAATTGACGGTAAATTCAATCTCTTCCTTGCCGCATTGTAGATGCAATGGAGTGCGCCTAATGAGTTTATTCTCTCCACACAATCTAGGAACTGATCTTGTCGGTCTTTTATCATTTTGCTTTCCGATTTCCAACATCTTGCAAACACCAGATGAGTTTTAAACTAAAGCCCAATTCCGGCCAACAATAAAGATAAAAGACCTCTTGGGAATTCCAGATTGTAAACCATTCTGGGATGGTCACCCCGGTTTATGATCGGCCTACAGGCCTAACTTTTTGCTGAATTTAGGAATTCCCAAAAAATCTGAATTATTTTCAGACAACCCTTGTATACTATGGACTATTTACAATGTTTTTTTTTTCTTTTTTCTTTGATACATTATACCTACTTACGTTTTTCGTATGTAATCGGTAGAATGTTTGTAACTGTGTTTTTAATTCTTCTTCACTCAAAGCTATGATAGAATCATTCATAACTGACGAACTGGGTTCAGGGGGTAGTAATGCTTGTATTGACTTTCGGATGGCCACTGATCGTCTCCACGCTCCACATCATCATTTGACTAGGGATTAAATATGTTATTAACTTTAGTCATATATGACAATAGACTGGATTATCCAATTTTATTTTTGAGTATTTCCCTCGTTACACTAACAATCAATTAAATTTCGAAAACATTTAAAATCTAATCAATAATAGCAGTCGTACACAAATTAAATCATTTTATCTACTTTTGTTTAAATTTAAAGAACGACAAAATGACAATTAACTTTTAGACCTCTCACATATCGTTAGATTTTCCGTAGCATCACTAGAAAAGCATTTCTTGTGCGGTGTCAATATGAATTTCAAAGTCAAAATTGAAAAAAGTCTTTAAAAATTAAGTAGTTAATGTTAAAGTCAATTGTCGAAAATTTAGTGTAGGACATTATCGATTAAAACAAGTGTTTAAGGCATTCATATAAGCTGCATGATTCACTTCACTCGTTCTGCAAACTCTCATGTTCATACATGTTTTAGAGCCTAGTGCAGAATTAACACTCACATCCTAAATACCTATCAATGTCATGTTTTCAGAACATCTTAATTTTCTGCCCACATCTATTTTGACAGCAGCTGGTGTGTAAGTAAAAATCCAAAATGAACTTTAAAAACTTAGTAAAACTCACTCACCTCATCTAAAACATTCCTTTGGACACGTCCTCACCTTAATGGAGTGATTAAAATAATTTCAGAAATGAGATTGTTTCTCTTAATCTTTAACTTCAATGGAACCATTGGACTGGATGCCTCCATTGCTAGATCTTTCCTTTGTTAATTTTAGAATCGGTTGGCAAATTGCTGCAATCAATATAATAATGATATACAATATAAGGTGGTCCTGTGGAAAACGAGAACTATATGAATCAAATATTGTTCAGATGGCGGCAATTCTGGTTATACTAGAAGCAGACGTCAACTTTTATATTTTAAATTGTTTAACCTGTTTATTATTGCATTTTTGCATCGGGTTCGAGATTCCAGGAATATTTCGTGTAATGTACATACACTAAACCCTACTTCAATATTCATCCACATATATTTTAAGTAGTGGTATTTGAAATCGGAAATAAGACCCTTTTATATTTTTCACGCCTCTATTTTCCAAGTGATCAAAATTAGATCAAAACAGATTTCTCATTCCTTCCAAGACCAATCTAAATATCGAGTTTGAAAAACGCAAAAAATTTAAAAATCTTCAAACATGTCACATTAAAAATAGGTCATTAGACAAATCTTGAAAATAAAATTAAGATTAAGGATGTAGAATATGTTCCGCTCTAACTTTAATGGTTTGAAAGTTACAACTGTGGAAATTGCAATGTTTTTTTACATAATTTCTATGCAATCATTGCAAATCATTTGGTATTAGCACAATTCAGTAAATCAAATTGAATCTTGTATACATTAAAATTTTCTAACGTGCCTAATTATTTTCTGTTAGTTAAATAATTATTTTAATTTTTCTGTGTATATTTCGGGAACAACGGCCAAGAACGAAAAAATTCTTGGGAATATGCAGTGTCTCATAAAAAACGAATTAAGTTATAACTCAGTTATTTACGAACGAATTTTGATTAACTAAAAATCGAATAAAATGATATTGTTGAGACTACTAAATAATATCAAAGTTGTTTTTTTAAAACTCAATTTCTCCTGGTTCAGGAGTCACCTTTAGGATTTAAAATAAAACACTATATTTTTTTACATTTTTTGATACAAAGTATTTTTTTTAATTTAGTGATGTATGATAATTTAATGTTAAAATAATTTTTAACTGAAAAAAATTCAAAAATCTTATTTCTTTAAGTACTAATACATTGTCTTAAATATTACAAGCAGGATTTTTCTTCTGTATTTAACAACGTCGTTCTTTGCAATATTCATAAAATATTATTTCTTTATAATATTATAGATATTGCTCAAATTGACTACCATCATGTTGTACACGTGATAATTGATATTTTCTGAATATACAACACATAGCATTTGATGTAATTTCCTGGCAAGCATTTATAATTCCTTGTCTTAAAATATCAAAATTTTCTTGCTAGGTAACATAAACTTTATCATTAAAGTAGCCCCATAGTCAAAATCCAGTGAAGAAAAGGCCGAAGAACCAGCCGGTGACTTTATGTTGTTCTTTCTTGCTGAGACCTAATGAGCACCACTTTTCCATGGCGCCAGGCAGCTTTGCACAGGATAATACAATGGAATAAGATAGGATGAAATGCAGACGACCCCAGAATAACACAAATGGCCCAATGATAACACAAATGGCTGCATTACACATTGTTCAAATTTTTCAATTTTTTTCAATTAAAAATTGTTTTAACATTAACTTGCCATTCATCATCAAATTCAGAAAAATATTTTCTAATAAATAATGTAAAAGAAATAAGGAGTTCTATTTAAAATCCTGAAATTGACAATTAAAGCAGTAGAAGTTGAGTTAAAAACTTTGACGTAGATAGTAGCATTACAAAGGAAGTAATAAATTTTTTTTTCGATTTTTTATCTTAACTTTAACGCCTTGTATTTCGAAAACCGTCCACTTTTGAATTAGATAAATTAGGTTAAATCATCATATTCTCACTCCAAAAATATGTGGTAGGATTTTGTACAAACCTTTTATAGACACCCTGTATAATTTTATTTGGTTTTTACTTCATCAAAATCCGTTCATAAATAACTGAAGTATAACTTCGCCTGTTTCTTTATAAGATAGTTGTTATTTTATGAAAAAAAAATTAAATATCTTTATTTTTGGTAGTCAAACTTACACACTAATATTAAACAAAAACAGAAATTTCAACAAATTTAAATTAGTATTTGGTTGACAATCCCTTATTACCAATTACTAAACTAATTTTCTAAACGGCGTGGTATAGATTCAACCAATTTTTTTGATAAAATCTAGAAACAATTTTTGCTCACTTTTCCAGAAGAAGTTTAATTTGGGCAATGTTAGAAGTTTACGATTCCTAATGACAACTTTTAAGTGGTACCATAAATGCTCAATCCTATTAGGGTCAGGACTTTGTGAAGGTGTTTCCATAACTTTGAGGTAGTTATGTACCTGTTTAATTTTAGCGATCTTATGTTTGGGATCATTATCTTGACTAAAAGTAAAACGATCCTATATTTCTAATTTCTCAGCACTTTGCTTAAGATTTTGTTTTAAGGTGTCAAGGTAAACATTTTGATTCATAATCAATAAAATACAGGTTACCAGGGCCTTTGGCAAATATGCAACCCTGACCATTAAGCAGCTGCCACCGTTTTTTTGCAGTTGTTTGCAAACTTCTGGATTTTAATGTTTCGTTGGATTTTCTCCAAATCCTAGTTACTCTATCAGAACCAAAAATGTTGAATTTGCTTTCGTCCATAAATATCACCTTGTTCCAAAATGAAACACCTTTGTTTTTCACCTGTGTTTTTGAGCAAATCTAAAACATTTAATTTTGTTTGCTTTGCTTATGTATGACTGTTTTCCTGGTGCTTTACCATGAAAGTTGTTTTTATGTAATAAATTTCCAATTGTTTGGGGATGAGCTTTCTTCTTGGACTCAATTTCCATGAATTTTGCCAATTTAGGAGCAGGCAATTTTGGATTTTTTGTAATTTTATTTAGAATCTAATGTTCATCTTACCTATTAAAAATATTTTTGAAGATTTTTCCACTTCATTTTTTATCTGATGATCATGAATATAACGTTTTATAATGTTTTGTACTGTAATATACGATCTATTAAATTTTCCCGATTTCCTAGTATGATGTTTCAAGTTGCTCTCTCTGCCGTTTCATTGTTACAAGGGTATTAATTATTACACTTGTAACTTGGTTAAAATTTCATTGGATTGTAATAAAGTAAGTTTGGACCTACACAATCAATTCAAGATATATTTGAGTTACAATAAGGCAACAAATACGTAAAATCGTATATTAACTTAAAACAAAATTTACCACAACTATTTTCATTAGGACGGACCAGTTGGTTCTGGCACATCGAAAATCAAGATTCAAGCTCGCAGGCTCGCCATAAAACAAACAAATAAACAAAGGTTCGACACTTGGGGAACGATGCCCATTGCGTCTAAACAAAATTATATTGTCCACTGATTATCACATTTGTTAGCTAGGAATCCGCGAAATACAAGTTGCTGTTTGACTGTTAAAAGAACTACAACAACTAATGTTTTGCCAACAGGTATTTTATCACAAGAGGTTGTGATATAAACCTATCGTCCTTAATCTTTCTTCACGCAATATACACAGAAAAATGTACATGTCTTTAATTAAGAGAAAATAATTAAATATTACAAAATTTTAAGATGTACAAGTTTAAATTTAATATACTGTATATACAAGGTGACACTTTAAAAACTTGCAATGACTATATCTCAGGAATGAGAAAAGATTTGAAAAATTCCTCAAAATCGTTTCTACAATTAAAGAGTGGAAATATCAAAGGTGCTAAGTACCAAAAACAGAAAATGAAGAAATTGAAAGAAAACTTTATTAAAAGTCTGCCTCTGAATATATAATGTTAAGAAAAAATACAAGCATAATTCTTCTTACTCTAAATAAGAAACATCAAGTAAACATCCTAAAAACTTAAACTTTGTAAACTAGAAAAATACTTAAAAATATAATTAGAAAGGTGCTAAGAACCCCGGGTTAACATTATGTACTAAATACCAATATAGCACTTCCTTAAATGCTATGCTATTAATGTTAACACATTTCACAAGATATTGCTGATGGTACATTGATCATTTTAAAAAGGAAAGTAACGATTTACTCGAAATTGGCACTTAACGCCTTTGATATTTCCACTCTTCAATTAGAAGGGCGAACCAAAATTATGTGCTTACTAACCTACCTCTGTCTACCCTCTAACCCCCAGCCACCAAAACTTTGAAATTTTAAATAGCAACCCATCGATTTGTAATAGCCTATATTGAAGCCCTTTAAAATGTTTTACGATCGTATTAACTAACATCACATTTGTTTAAGCAGTTATTGAATTATTAAATAAAAAAGAATAGAATGTTTGCATTTACCTTTTATTTAATGAAGTGTTCAAAATGGTTTCCATTATTTTTCAGACAATAATAAAGCCTGCTTTTAAATTTCTGAGGAACGTTAGCTGAAGTTTCCTTTGACAGCCTGGCATACTTGAACAATTATTTCTTGTAGTTTCTCAATTGAGTCAGGCTGAGTTTTAAAGACGACAGATTTTAGATGTCCCCATAAAAAAAATCCAGTAACGTTAGGTCTAAAGACCTTGGTGGCCACTCTACTATAACGTCAATTCTACCAATCCATTTATTTGAATAATGGTCATCTAACCATTGCCTAACTGGAACCACATAATGAAGAGGTGCTCCGTCGCGTTGAAAGTGTAGCAAATCCTCGTTTAAAGACATGTTTTCTTATATGTTAACCTGGTTTTCCAATTTACGAATAATCAAAAATTCAATGACATTTTCAAGCATATCGGCATAAACCGCACCATTTAGTTTACCTTTATAAACAACGGACCAATAATAGTATCCCCCAATATCCCAGCCCAAACATTAAATTTTTCAAGGTACTAGGCACGATCTCTAAATATGTGCGGGTTCTGCTCACTTCAATAATGACAGTTTTGCTTATTAACATGCACATTTAAATAAAAAGAACATTTATCACTAAAACAAATGTTTTTCACAAGTCAAGGTTTAGTAACAATTCTCAGAGTCACTATTTCCCAAATTTCAATTCTCCTGCCTGGATCACCCTCAAAGTTCTTGAACGATTTGCATTTTATAAGGATGAATTTTATTCAATTTTAATACCCTCCTAATCGTTTCGCGTGAAATTCCCATTGCTGTAGCTGCCTGATGTATCGCTAAAATAGAGTTCATCCCAAACTGACTAAGAACTTCCACTAGAGCTACTTTGTTAAGAACTGTTGGTTCATTCCTTTTCTTATTAACAACAGAACCTATTTCTTGAAATTTAGTGATTAACTGTTGAACGTACTTACGGCGAACATTTCTGCCCTTATATTTATCATTGATCACAGCAGCTGAAGTGAGGAAACAATGATTTTCTTAACCATAAAGAGTATTATTTCTACATGTTTAGCAACATTGTACACCATTGTGGGAAAAATAAAATGGAATAAAAGCTTTAATCATACTGGTACTCAAAGTTTCAAAAATTATTTAATAATATTAGTCAAAATCTTTTTCACTGATTTCAGTACAAAAATGAAGTGAAATAAATGAAGGTCTGAAAGCAGAATTCTAAATTAAAAAAATTTACTAATTTTGCTTTTTAAATTCTTCAAAACCTCTAAGTAAATGATAGAAGTACTATTTTAAATATTAGTAGATGCTTCAATATGATTCTGAAAATTTATTTTCTATTCCTTTTTTATTTAATATAATAATTCAATAACCGCTTGAACAAATAAGATGTTAGTTAACATAATCGTAAAACATTTTTTAAAGAGTTTTAAAATGAGCCATTTCAAATAAGGAATTGTCATTTAAAATTACAAAATTGGGGTGGTTGTAGGTTAGAGGGTAGACACGAATTGGTTAGTAAGTACATAATTTCGGTTCCCCTATTAATGATAGAAATAGTTTCGAGGACTTTTTCAATCTTTTTTCATTCCTGAGATATAACCATTGCAAGTTTTTAAAATGTCACCCTGTATATTTATCTGATTTTTTGGCCATTATTACTCAAACTACTATTCTAAAACAGATATTGCACACTCTGGACAGAGTGAAAAAAATTATCACTTTGTCTAAGTAGTATATAGCATGATATTGTAAAGCCCAAACTGTAATGTCTGGATATATGTCAAATTCAATTAAGCTTCAATTAAGCTAATATAGACATCTCTAGAACAAAGAACTGGGCCATCATATGAAGCAGGATGTAAATAGTGAATTATTTTCCAGAAATGAACATATGTAAGTAGTGAAACCCATACTTTAGTGAAGTTTCATGGCAATTCTTTAATCTGTTAAAAAAAGATAAAACCTAACTGAGTAATTAGTAAAGTCACTTAGTAACTTGTGAGAGTGCAAGTCAAAGGTAAAGACCTTTGTCTGGACATTTACCCTTCAAACTTTAGTTGTCAGTTAAAGAAACTCAGGAAGAAATAAAAGATATAAAGACTTGACTATAAAAAAGCAACTAATAGAACAACATAGCATTGATTTTGTTCCAATATATTTCTTGTATTTAAAATGTGGCTCTACTATGCAGAGACTTGTTATTAATTTTGGAAATACGTATTTGTATGCATCAGAACTTCTGCAAACATATGAGGCAATGCAAGAACCCTTTGTAGCTTGTGTGGAGGGGTCTTCAGACCAATAAGCATACTTAAAGCTTTGCTTTCCATCCCAACAACATCGTAGAATACCTCAATAAACTTTAAATGCTTACCTGATTTCCTAATTTTTCTGATACAAATCAGAGTAAGGGATAAATACCAATTTACAATATATTTAACGTTTTTGTAACAGAACAAACACGTCACACTAAACAAAACAAATTTAAATTTGAAATTTCTAATTGAATGACAGTTGAGGTTATTCGATAAAACGAACTTGGTGAAGTTCGATGGACGTTACAATTATTTGTTGGGTTTATAGGTGTTTGCGTTTACCGATGGGATTCAGAGTAACACGGCGTGCTGTTGGTGCTAACGGGGTAATCTATATTTCTGTTACGAAGTGAGCACGCTGAAAGGACTAGTATTCTAACCCGACAAGGATACTAGTCCTAAGATACAAAATACGCGCTGATACTGCTCGACTATCTTTATTTACACAAAATTATTGCTACATGTATTATCGCAGTCTGTGTGTACTATACTGAGGGTGATAATCGTGGTACTTTATCTTGAGAGAGCTAAGAGAAAAATAATAATAAGAGAGACTTTAAGGGTCGTTTTGAGTTTATATAGCTAACGGACCCTTTCGCTATTTCCGCCCCCGTTACTCGCCAACTGTCATTCCTATGAGTGTCACTTGTTGGTGCAGGTTCTCGGAGTGAACTGCTCTTGAGTGTATAATGCACCACAATACTCTCCACCTAGAAATGGAGTATCGAATTTACAAGAAATATGAAATGATCCAGAACTTGATGTATATGATGGCAATTACCTATATGCTAATACAATTGGTACACTGCTGAAAATACTATTTACTGTGTATGCTGAAATGTACAGTTTTTTCTTTACTACCTACAGACTTAACTTGATTCTAGCTGACGTAGGTAAGGTCATGCGCTATAGAATCTGTAGGGAGAATGTAGGCTGACTTCAACTGATCTTTGGAGATGTTGACGTCTCTATTGCTCATGGTGACGATGAAATATTTGTCACTTTTTACGGGTACGGGACCTTCGTAGGGAGGTTGGAGAGGCTTTTTCACCATATCGTTCCTCACAAAGTCGTGTGTGCAGGTCTCTAGTTTCGGGACGACGAAGATTTTTCTGCTGCTGTGGTTGCTAGTGGGCATCGGTTGTAACAACTTCCTTTTCTGTTTCAGTTTTTGTACAAAAGATGTTGGGTCGTGGTCTGGCTTGGAGGGTTCGAGAAATTCTCCTGGGAGTCGTAGAGTTGTTCCATACGACATCTCTGCTGGTGAAACATCCACCTCGACTCTTAAGGTACAGAGTAATCCCAACAGGATTGTGGGAAGAACCTCCGTCCAGCGTTCCGTTGCGTGAGCCATAATTGTAGCTTTGAGAGTCCTGTGCCATCTTTCTACTTTGCCGTTCGCTATGGGATGGTATGGCGTGGTATGAACTCGTTTGCAGCCAAGTAAAATGGATAGGGCGCTGAAAAGAGGACTTTCAAATTGTCGGCCTTGGTCGGTGATCATCTTGAGGGGTGTTCCGTATCTGCAAATCCAGTTGTCGTAAAAGGTTTTTGCGACGGTGTCCGCTGCCATGTCGGCCATTGGGTATGCTTCTGTCCACCAGGAGTATCTATCTATGCATGTCAGACAGTACCTGTAGCCGTTCGGCGGTGGTAGTGGTCCGACAATGTCTATATTGATGTCTTGGAAACAATCGTCTGGGACTTGCAGTTGCTTCAATGGTGTGTATATATGTTTATTAACTTTTGCTTTTTGACAGCTGATACAAGCTTTGGTCCAGTCTCGGATGTCCTTATTCATGGATGGCCAGACGAACCTTGTGGATATCAGCTTAGTGGTTCCTTTTATTTCTGGATGGGAGAGGTGAAATCTGTCAAAAATAAATCATCTAAAACTTTTTGTGATAAAAGGTCTGATTTTCGAGTTGCTATCGTCATAGTAAACGGTCGCATCAGTGCCAGATACGTTGCATTGCTTTAGGTTCAATGCGGTTCCTTGAGGATCTCTCAACATTGCTTGCACTTCAGGATCGTCTGCCTGATGTCTGCTTAGGGCTTCGTAATCGACAGGTTGAGGTGCGTCGATTGAGCTGATCCGGGAGAGAGTGTCAGCTACGACGTTGTTTTTACCGCCGATGTGCTCTATATCCGTTGAGAACTGTGAAATGAAATCCAGATGACGGAATTGTCTCGGGGATGAGTTGTCGAACTTCTGCCGGAAGGCATATGTAAGCGATTTATGATCGGTGAAAATCTTGAAGTGCCTTCCTTCCAGCATATATCTGAAATATTTTACAGCTGAGTAAATAGCAGGTAGTTCTTGATCATATGTGCCGTAATTCCTCTCAGTTTTCGAGAATTTCTTCAAAAAAGAAACTGATTGGTTTCCATAAGTTGTCTTCAAATTGTTCGACTACTGCTCCTGTTCGGGACTAGGGGGTTCATTCCTTGATTGATGCGAGTGACCACCCTTGTGATTATTGTACGTGATTGCGGGACTCGCGGACAGTAAAACTCGTTATTACTTTGATTCAACATTTACTACACTAATTATGTTAATACAATACGAGATAAAGCATTAAGAAAATAAATATACGTTTACGTCCGGAGTGTTACAATAGTTACAAGTCGGAAGCAGGCCGCGATACCGATGACGGCAATGAAGTATCGATGCGGAGAATGATGTAAAGAGAGCGAATCCTTCAATTCGAAGCCCTTAAGTACTGTCCCTAAGAGTCCACCTTCATAGGTGTACCCCTGATTAGAAGGGCAGTTGTCGGCTTCTTGGCTATCTATCGCGTTAACGCGTAACGTCTCGGTGAATAGCCGATGGAAACTTTATTGGTGATGCCAATTGAGCGATGTGTTAATTAGACCTAAGTTCTGGATCCGACAAAGGTTACCGTCGAGATTCTTGATCTTGAAGCAAGCTACATTTGGGGATAGCAGGCACAAATGTTTGGGAATTCCGATCATAAATATCCCTGATCTGAGAGTAACGGTTGGAAAACCCCAGTTGTTGCCAAACACAATACCCCCGATCGCAATATACATAAGCGTAACATCAGGGCGGATAATACATTGATACATACTACATTTGACTTAATCAATAGACTTAACATACTCCTCCCCTTGAAAGGCTGAGGTCTGCCTTTCAACATCACATATGTATATACACTTTACAGTACTGCACGACACATAACTTCTACGAGCTTATTTCACTGGCAAAAGCGATATCCTCGTGATGGCTCTTTAACGACACCGTGTTTCATTTTTACACCGACGACCCGCACGATATTGTCCTTCCCAGGGTGGACTGCAGTGATTCGGCCCATAATCTTCCTTTAATAATACTAGGGATCCAATATGTGGATTTGGATCGTGAGTGAATTGCCACTTGTTCCGCTGCTGGAGGTGGTGGAGGTATTCCTTCTGCCAACGGGACCAGAAGTGCTGCTTTATGAGTTGCAGATGCTGATACCGTTTGACGAAGTTGACCTTATGGTCTGTTAGGTCGTACTCGGGCATGGCCGTAAGCACTTGTCCAATTAAGAAGTGTGCTGGTGTGAGGACACTAAGGTCATTGGGATCGGGACTCAGGGGAACCAAAGGCCTCGAGTTCAATATCGCCTCGATTTTCGTCGTCAACGTGTAAAACTCCTCATAATGAGGATGCATGCTGTTTAATACTCGCTTTAAGTGATCTAGCCGGCATAAACTGCCATTTTATGTTAACTTGCATCACTTAATTTTGGAACTGACTGGATTTCACCAGATTCTATATAGAAACGAGTTCGTTGTTACAACCTACAAAGTTTGTAGCATTGTCGCTATAAATATTTGAACAAACACCTCGTTTTGAGACAAATCTTTTCAGCATACTTAAGAAACCGTCACTGGTCAAATCTGTGATTACCTCGATATGAACAGCCTTGATCACGGTGCAAACAAAGATACACAGGTATCCCTTTATTATTTTTCTCGATCGTGTTTTACCATCTTTTAACTCAAATGGTTCCGCGTAGTCAACGGCTACGGACGAGAAAGGACGCGACGGGGCTACGCGAAATCTAGGTAATTCGCCCATTTTCGGGGCAACCGCATTATTGAGATATATTTTGGAATACGTCATGCATTTCCTAATGTGCGATTTCACGGTTTGTTTGCCATTCAGAAGTCAATATTTCTGCCTTATGTGAAATAGGGTACCTTGTGTGCCTGCGTGAAGCATGCGCTTGTGCTCACGGTCAATGATGAGAGTGGTAAAGGGGTGTTTGGCCGGTAAGACAATCGGATGCTTGCTATCGTACGGACAATTTGAATTAGTTAATCTACCGCCAAGTCTTATAATATCGTCTTGATCTATAAATGGCGACAAGGACCTCAGATTGCTCTTTGATGGGACGTCATTTTTCCCTTTCAAATTTTGAATCTCTGAGGAGAATGATTGCGCTTGTACCGCCTTTATCAGGAGTAGTTCACCTCGCTGAATCTCCCAAGAGCTTAATGGACCCGTGTTTCTTTTGTCCTTGGACGACTTCGAATTTTCGATGAATCTTACACTGTAAGCCACAACGCGTATTAACTTGTTTAAATTTGAAAATCTTTCGAATATTTCGTTATTGGAGGTATGTACGCTCAAGACTGTTGGGACCGTTACTGAGCGTGGATCTCGCGCTCTCTCGTTCACGGTACACTCGCCACTCGGACGGTCTCTCTCTCTACCACCGTCTAGACCTTCCCGTGTTCTCCGGCGAAGTCTGGAACGTACCTTTCTAGAAGGACTGCGGAGAGATATAAAAGGTCGTCGTGACGCGGCACAGGGGGAGTTTTACCTAGTATCGTGCATCGAGACAAAGCATAGTAAAAGACAGTTCTAGTGCAGTGTAGTGTTGTTTAGTAGTTAGTGTATAGACCTAGTATAACCTGTGTGTTTAATAAATATCCTCTATATATATACACATATACACACGATACTTCTTTTACTTCGGGAATGTTTGTAGTCGAGTTCGTGAAATTTGTAATGTTTGAATTTTTAGGCCAAGTGTCGATATCAATCAAAAATTTAGGCCCGTGTAACCGCAATCGAGAATTGGCTAAATCCGTTATGCTCATACCGTGGGGTATAATATCTGCCAGGTTGTTCTCCGATTGGATGTGATTCCAATTCTTAATAGCTTAATAGTAACTGGATTTCTGCGACCCTATTGGCGGTGAACGTATTCCACGTTTTGGGTTCACTAGCGATCCAACATAGGACGATAGTGAAATCGGTCCAAAAAAATGTCTTATTTATATCGAGCTTCAGAGCTCCAACAGCCCTTTTCATTAATTTGGCCAGTAATAATGCTTCCAAAAGCTTCAAACGTGGCAGTGAAAGGAATTTTAAAGGGCTAACTCGTGATTTAGCACTCAACAAGTGACTTTCGATCTTGCTATGTGCATCTATGGACCGTAGGTATATGCAGCATCCATAGGCCCTTTCACTTGCATCTGAGAAGCCGTGAATTTCTATAATTTTGGGATTTCGAAAAAGTGCGTGACATGGAACGCGTATTAGCCCTGCCTGTCTTATTTAATTTCTTAAGTCTAACCATTCTGAATAAAACTGACTTGGGAAACCTTCGTCCCAATCGATTTTCAATTCCCAAAGACGTTGAATTATCAGCTTTATTCGTATAGTTAAAAAACCTAGGATGCCTAACGGGTCAAAAATTTTTGAAACTAGTGAAAGTATAGTCCGCTTCGTGATCTTGCAGTCGTTCTAAAAGATATTTTGGGAATTATATTCAAATATATCGAGATTTGGGACCCATGAGACACCTATACTTTCGACACTCAAGTCGTTGGCGATCAAATAATTACTGTTTTCGAGATTGACTTCGGCGGTATCGTTCATGGCTACGTCATCATTTGAACGCAGCTTTCTCAGTTCGAAATCATACTCGGACGGAATTTAACAAATATTATCCCTCAATTTCTTAAGAGATTCCAGATCCGCTGCACCCATGAGTAAGTCATCGACGTAGAAGTCCGAAGCTATTATGTTACTCTCAATAGGCCACCTCTCCGCGATGTTTGACGAAATTTCTGACAAACATCGCGTCGACAAATACGAGGCTGAGGCCGTACCATACGTAACCGTGTTAAGTTGGAAGTACTTTACTTCCTCATTCGGTGTATCTCCCCAAACTATCCGTTGCAGATTTATTTCGTTTTCGCTGACAAGTATTTGACGGTACATCTTTGTTAAGTTGCCAATTAAAACAAAATTATGTTTTCTGAAGCGTAACAATATCGAGAATAGATCGTCTTGTATGGTAGGACCAACCTTTAAAACATCATTCAGTGATAAGTTTGTGGTCAATTTACACGCGGCGTCGAAAAGTACTCGTAACTTCGTAGTGGTGCTCTCGGGTTTTTCGACGCAATGATATGGGATGTACTAAATAGGACCTTTGATGGCGGGTAATTCGCGCGATATCTCTGTCATATGCCCGAGATCTTGGTACTCGCACATGAAAGCCCTGTAAGATGCCCCGAGTTTGGCATTTTTCGATAATCGCATTTCGACGGCGTACAATCTGCTAAGTGCTAATTGTTCAGTTTCCGCAAACTCTACGAAATTGTCCTTTAAAGGAAGTTTCACTACGAACCGGCCGTCTTTATCGCGAGTCGTTGTTTTTGTGAAGTGGCCTTTGCGTTTCAGCTCCTCCCTGGTCATTTTGGCTTGCGGATTCGGAGCGACATCCTCAATTAACCAAAACCTTTCCAAATTTTGATTTAACGACTATTGGGTGAGAAAACAGTTTGATAGCATGACATATACCTTACCAACATCCCTGACCACACGGAACTTGTCCAGCTACTATCCTGTCAAGCAGAGTTTTTGCAATATTGGAAGGTTCTTGCCCAATTTTATTTGCCCTATACAGAAGAGGTCAAAAAAGACCTCGCAGCTTAAGAGCATGTCAATCTCGGCGGGAACATTAAAATTTGGATCAGCTAATATCAATTCGTGAGGGATATCTAATTTTGATTGGTCGAAGTATCTTTGTGGGGAAACTTCGGTTATCGTAAGCAAAATAAGGAAATTCAGCCTTATTTTAAAGTTTGTGGTTCGAGAGGCTAACAATATTTCAGTACTGTGCAAAATTTTCGTTTTTATTATCCCTATAACCCGCAGATAAATTTTCGAGGGCCTCAAATTTAATTTTTTGGTCATGGACGAACTGACGAAGTTCAATTGACTTCCTGAATTTAACAAAACTCTGCATGATATTCGGGTTTTATCTCTATGATAGACATCCACGATGGCTGTTGATAGTAGGATGAAACAGTTCTTTGAATTTTGACATGTGTTTGTCATTATCGCACTCATTGAAGGACGCGCGTGGTTCTCCTCAGGAGTATTTGACCGATTGTCGTTGAAATTCTGAGGATTACTGCTGGGGTCGTGACTTGCGTTTAAATTTTGCAAGTAACCTTGCGATTTGTGCAGTAATGTTGCATACTTCTGGCGGCATATTCTGCAGCCAGATGGTCGACATTCGGAAAACTTGTGCCCATATCGTAGGCAATGTTTGGTCCAAATTTGGCGCGTGTACGTGATTGGGTCGACTCACCCCTTTCGATACGATAACCGTGAACTACGTAGATCGTGGACTGGATTGATTGATTATGAAAGACCACCTTGAGTTCGCAGTCTCAGAGACACTGTTTTCGCGTATAAAAGAAACTAGACCTTCTTAACTTAACAAAGGTTTATTGGTAACATTAACAACTATACAATATTGAGAAATGCGTTATTTAAAGAATGTTGACGAAAATCTAGCGCGTACGAGTCCGTGATGAAGTAGCGAGAAAAGAGAGCTTCTTCAGTTTCGCACCCTCCTTAAGTACTAATACGGAGGTGTAACACCCATAGACGTACCCCCGTTAAGGCCCCATTAGCGGCTTCTAGGCTACTTTGTCGCGTTAAAGCGTAGCACTTAGAGGCACGATCGCTGGGCCCGATTGGAGCCCAGCCATTGTATTCGTTTGGCGGTACCTTTAATTTAAATTCGCAATGTTAGTCCGACAAGGAATAGTACTGGAAATCCCAATCATAAAATAACTTCCCTCAGCCGAAGATGGGTGTTAAGCGCTGGGAATTCCAACAGTATTACCCAATGGCTGGGGTTGTCCATGGGCGTAACATCAGTTTCTTAAACTCACTTTGAACATTTAAACTAATAAATAACCCAACCATAATCCGTGATAAAACAATACGTCGCAAGTCCTAACATTAGGTGTCCAGAAGAATGGTACGTCTTTCTTTAGAAGTTGAGTTAAAGGTTTTGCAATTGCTGAAAAATCTTTTATAAATCGTCTATAGTATCCAGTTAATCCCAGGAATTGTTTTATTTCTTTAGAAGTTTTTGGCACTGGATAGCTAGATACGGCTTTGATTTTCTCCGGATTGGGTGATATTCCTTTGTCACTGATGACGTGACCCAGATATAATACTTCCCTGCGCATAAATTCGCACTTATCTGGTTGTAATAGTAGCCTGTTCGTGCGCAATCGATCGAAAATGGACCTCAATTTTTGGGAATGTTCATTTAGAGAGCTTGCGTAGACCACAATGTCATCGAGGTACACAAAACACTGTAACCCTTGCAATCCTGTGAGAACCGTGTTCATCAATCGCTAAAAGGTGCTAGGTGAATTGCGTAATCCAAATGGCATTCTGGTGAATTCGTAGTGTCCGAAAGGTGTTGAAAACGCTGTTTTGCCTACGTCTTCAGGCTTCATCTCGATCTGATGAAATCCGCTGGCCAGATCCAAGGTTGTGAAGTATTGTGAATGCCCTAATTGGTCTAATATTTCTTCAATATTGGGGAGAGGAAATGAGTCACCAATAGTGATGTTGTTCAATTTCCTGTAATCTACCACAATTCTTCATTTCTTTTCGCCGGATGCGTCCATTTTTATTGGTACAATCCAAAGGGGGCTGCAATAAGGTGAAGCGGAGGGTCGAATTATGCCTTGTTTTAACATCTTCTTTACCTGCTTGTCCACTTCTTGTTTATGGACCTCTGGGAAACGGTATAGTTTTGTGTTGACAGGCGTAGGGTCAGTGACCTTAATTTCGTGTTGGACCGCTCTAGTATAGGTTAATTGATCATCGGATAAATAAAATATATCGTTAAACTCAGAACAAAGATCTAAAATTGATTTCGTTTCTTCTGGATTTAGATGTTCTAATCGTAGATTGTCCGCTAAGAGGTTGAGTCGGTCTCTGTTGTGATATTTCGCATCAGTCGTTGAGATTAAGTTCAGAATAATTGAATTGTTTTGCTGGAAGGATTCAAGTACTAACCTGATATGATTAATTTTGATTTTCTTTTCTGTCGTGTTTAATATGGTACTTATAGCTTTATTATTTTGAACTTTAACTAATGATTTAGCTAAGAACACACCTGGACAAATTTCGATTTCGGGACAAATACCTTCGGTCATGTCGATATTTAGGACATCTAGCTAGACAATGGTTTCAGATCTAGGATTTACGAAGTAGGTATGTTCGTTTGATGGGTTGGAATTGGAGTATAGAGGAATCGGACAAGGAAATGTGTTTAAGGTTAGAGCCCGATTTTTTAGACAGATATTAGCTTCTTTGTCTTTTAGAAAATCATTGCCAATGATACCATCGAAAGGTATATTTGTTTCGGCTTTTACGATGTGAAACTTTACAACTAGGTTTTTATCATAGATTTCGAGAGGGATTTCGATGCTGCCAATAGTGGCAACGGGAGCATTAGCACTGAGTCCATTTAGAGTTAGTACTTCCGAGGGATTATAATTTGACTGTGAGTTTGTTTTAATTTCGGAAGTTTTATTAAGGACACGCTTGCACCAGTATCTAGAATAAATTTAAACTCGATGCCTTGATAAATTGCTTTTATGTACACTACATTATCAGTAATGACAAGAACATTCGCCTTGTTAGAATTTATATGGTTTGGATTTGGCTTTTGCGAATTCAATTGTCGAGGTTTAGAATTAGACATGTAAAGATTTTCGTTTTGGTTTTGCGATTTAGGATTTAGAGATTGAGAGTTAGAAAGATCTAGAGTTTGGGTTGGTATTTTGAATGCTTGGGATATGGAATTACCCAATTTTACGCCAGTAAAATGCTTTGATCCACAGGTGCGGCGCTCACCTGGGAACTCAGGGAGTTTAAATGTATCCCTGGTTTGGTATTTGAAGAGTTAGGTGACGATAATATTTGTGAATTTCCTTGAGGTTGTAGTTTTTTATTATTGTTATATTCGCGTTTCCTACCTATTTGACCATTTTTCTTACAATATCGGCAAAATTTATTTGAAGGATTAGGCTGGTGAGGACCGTAAAAGTTACGTTGTTCTTGTGAAAGAGCGAGTCGATTATAATTAATGAATGTATCTTTGGGTTGTCGATTATAACAGTTTTTGATGTCATGACCACTTTTGTTACAGAATTTGCAGAATTTTTGGTTTTTTGGCTTAAACTCTTGGTTAGATATGTTTATGGCGCGTTCTTCTTCGATGGCTTTAGTAAGTGCTTCCGAAATTTCAGTAATTTGTTGTGACTGGAGGAACCGTGAAATATCTGGTTTAGAATGGTGTATAAAACGGTTTAAGGCTAGTTCTTTAATTGTTTCTACTTTCCCAATTTCTTCACTCCTGGATTTATAAGTTAAACTATTTAGAAGTCTGACTGTAATTTTATCTACTCTTCCATGGAATGCAACGACCGATTCTGAATGATTTTGCTTTAAAGTATTTAATTCCTTCATAAGTTGGATGTAATGTTTTTTATCTTGATAAAAAGAGAATAGTATTTCTTTTAATTCCACCCAATTTTGGTAGACTTTGCCTTGGAATTGTGCCCTAACGCTTCCGGTTAATCTTGAGATTATAAATACAAACAGAGGTTTTTGTTGATCCTCTGAAGTGAGTTCTACCGCATTGTTGCAGTTTGTCACGAATTCGTGATATTCCTCTCTTTTGCCGTCAAATGGTTTGGGAATGAGAGAGCAAAGGAAAGATAATTGAAACTCTGCCATTATTGAATTGATTCGGGATTTTATATCAGGAAAAAAAAATGTAATTTTGGTATGTACATGTGCAAAACGTTGGTTGAGTGTTAAAAGGGATCTTGATAGTGAGGATACTTATGCTTGTACCGCCAAAGTTACACTAAAGTCAATCAAGATCTGTACTTACAGTTTATGTTGAACAGTAGCTGATTGGACTCGATGGAAGGTTGCACTCAAGGGATTGAAATCCGCCAACTCTGGAGAACCGTAGAGGCTATAAATCTTCGGAGTTGTAGTGCCAAATCCCACTTCTGACACCAAAATTTCTGTTGGAGTCTTAAGGGAAAAACTTCTGACACCAGGTATTCTTTTGTACGTGGGTACTGCCACATCAAATCAGGACGATGGTGGAGACAAAACACTACCGTAACGTCAACAAGTCTATATTTAAAAATCTGTAATAACTATTACTGTACTAGGTGCGTTAGAATCTCAAGTATGAACTTGGAGGAAGGTCGGATTTTAGTTTATGCCTAGAGTTCCACTCTAAATCTCTCAAAAAAAGGAAGCAGGGAAAACGAGCAGAAATTGGTTTCAGCCCATTTTGTTCTAGTTGACCAATCAGAACACAGATTTGGTAGGTTCCCACGAACTTAGGATTTTTAGATTGAATGAGAAAAAACAGACCTTAAAAGGTTTTTGCAATTAACGTCTTAACACATGTGATTCTGCGAAGGGCCAAATTACTGATAAGGACTGGTGAGTGGCGACAGAGTCACGGTGTGTTAAGTGTACTCGAGAATATTTTTACCTAATGGTTCTCACGGTCAAACCAGAACATCCCTCAAGTTGAGCGATTTATGTATATTGGTTATCGCTTCGTTTGGGATGAGGCATAGCAGATGATTTGGACGGGTATCCAACACTAAAAGAAACAAATCCGTTATAGTCATTTCGTCCATGTATCACAGCAAATCCATCGATCTGGAAAGTGGAAAGCCAGAAATGATTGCTTGTTATAACCTAACCAAAGGTGGAGTAGATTCTATGGATGAGAAGTGTGCGAAGTATAGCTGTAGCCGAAGAACGCGAAGATGGCTGTTGGCCATTTTTTATAAGGTAGTAGAAATTGGCAGCACAAATTCTCTTATTATGTATGGATATCACCCTCAAAATGATAAAAGCAGATTTGGTTTTGTTGAAGAATTAGCAGATGCATTGGTGAAACCTCACATGAATAGACGATTACATTAAAAAAATCTAAGGCACGATATTCGCAGTATTATCCATCGACTTCAAAATATTCCTGAGCCGGTTCAAATAGAAAAGAGATTAGAAAGTCGAAAATATTGTTATATTTGTTCACCAAAAATAAAAAGAAAGACTGCTTTTTTGTGTTTCCAATGCCAAAAACCTATTTGTCTGTAATGTTCCAAAAAATGTTGCGTTACATGTTGTAACCGAGAATAAAAATTATTCACTTACTCTGCACGCTGCCATTTTTGTTTTTGCTTCATATAAAACTTTAATTTTTTGTTAACTTCATAATTTATGTTTATCTGATATAATTTAAACCGTGAAATGTCATAAATATTTTTTAATTTTTTTTATAGATTATTTATACGAACTTGTTATTTTTATTTGAAGTTAAAGTTTTGTAGAATTTAAATAATTTGTTTTTGTTTTTTTCTTACGTTTCAATAAAATACATGTTATTTAGAAGAGTTGAGCTTGCGGGTTTTATATGACAACATTTTATTTTTGCATTAAGATGAAAAAGAAATACAATTTTAATATAGGAGTCTACCGGACTCCATGTCACCTTAAGTGATGGAAATCTAGATGTTAGCAGTTAAGGGTTAAATAAAACCAAGTTTAAAAGAAATGTTTACTATCACTTAGAGTTCTTATTGTATTTTTATCACTTATAACATATGTGAGAAAACTGCCGTAAAGCGTGTACTCGTGTACAAAAAGGGGTGCGTGTAATGACGTGTTAATGAGTATTTATGTATATTATAATTTCGGATCTCTACATATTGTAGCTTCTAGGAAGCGATTTCAATTTATAGAGCAATTTTTCAATTGGATAAGATTTAAAGTTCAAGAAGCTGATATTTTTTACGATTTAACTGTATTCTTACATCTCGTTGGCGCGAACAATCAATCATTCCTTTACACAACAGTTTTTCGAGATAAGATACATATATGTCTTTTAATATGTCCAGTTTAAGTTACACACATTACTTTGATCAACCTTCAACTGCATTAACTCTAGAAAACTGGACATCGTAAAAGTTACGACGCTCCATAAAAATTTTTAAAGTTCGGGTATTCCCCGGTCCTGCTCGCTATGAACCGTTAGCTATTTGTTCCAATAGTCGTTATCTAACCGGTGGTGTCTGCATTTCTCATATTTTTTAACGCTTAATCACATATTTTTGAAACTCGTTAATTTTACGAATATCCAGCATTCACGTTACTTTCTTTGTACATTATTGTGACATTGTACATTAAATAATTAGACTAGTTTTTTTATATTTTGGTGGTAAGCTACATTTTTGATACCTTGGAATTTTTAAATAATTATTGATATATTATGTAAAGAACATGGCGCAAAAACCCTTGACTCAAAAAGAAATAGAGACTGAAATACAGCGTATAATGGATGGTGAAGGCTGTGAATCTGATCCTTTTGAAGACAGTGGAAGTGATTGAGAGGAGAATAATATAGAATACGAATCAGAAAGTTCAGATAATGACTTGTTGATACCGCAGCCTTCGGCCAACGCCAATCAGGCCAATCTATTTGAAAACTCTTCAACTGCCACACAACAACCATTAGAAGAAACTAGTAACAATGATATTGGTGAACAAGGTTTGTCAACTAACGCAGGTCAGTCCAATTTATCTCAACATTGCCCATCTCCAAAAAGTAATGATTCGGAGAGGAATATGGAAAACAATCTTTTTTTACCTCGTTATATAATCAAACCCAAGACCAAATATTTGAAAGGAAAAAATGGTCACAAATGGTCAGCGGAAATGCCTGAAAGATGTGGAAAAACTAAAGCAAGAAACATTATTCATTTTTTACCTGGTCCTAAAGCAGATGTTACAAATTGTTCAACTTATGATGAATATTTCTTACACCTTTTTTCAAATGAAATGTTAGATATTATTCTCTTACACAGAAATGCCGAAATCACCAGACAAGCAGAAAAATATAAGAGTAACGCGAATGTATTCCAAACAACGAAAATTGAGATAAAAGCTCTTCTTGCAATTTTGATAAAGTCTGCAGCGCACAAAGATAATCATTTGTTGACAAAATATATGTTTGATACTAAAATATCAGGAACATTTTACAGAGCCTGTATGAGCGGTGAGCATTTTTCATTCCTAATAAATTGTCTTAGATTTGATGATAAAGGAACTAAACTGGAAAGGAAAAAAGCTGATTCATTTGCACCCATTCGTGAGATATGGGATATTTTCATTGCAAAGTATAGAAACTCGTACATACCTTCTTCTTACCTAACTATTGACGAGCAGTTAATTGGATTTCGCGGACGTTGTCCGTTTAGGATGTATATTCCAAGTAAGCCGTGCAAGTATGCCATCAAAATAATCATGGTGTGCGATTCTTCTTCAAAATATATGTTAGATGCCAGTCCCTACTTAGGAAAATCCACGAAAACAAACGGATTGCCATTGGCTACGTACTTTGTAAAAGAACTTACTAAATCTGTCCATGGTAGTAATAGAAACATTACCATGGATAATTGGTTTACATCTGTAGGTTTGGCTAATGATTTATTAAAAGATCCATATAAACTTACTATAATAGGGACTCTCCGAAAAAACAAAAGAGAGATTCCCAAGAAAATGTTAAATGTTAGAGAGAGAAATCCTAACACATCCATGTTTTGTCACGATCAGATGAAGACAATGGTATTGTACGTGCCAAAAAAGAACAAAATTGTTTTACTTTTATCCACTCTCCATGAAGGGGCTGAAATATCATCCATAGGTAAACCTGCAATTATAATGAATTATGATGAAACAAAGGGTGGAATAGACACATTCGACTAAATGTGTTCTAATATGATTTCTAGTCGCAAAACTCGAAGGTGGCCGATGGTTATATTTTACGACATGATAAATATTGCATGCATAAATTCCTATATAATTTATTGCTCAAATTTTGTGAAACTAAACAAAAAGCTTTTAAGTAGATATAAATATATGTCGGAGATTTATTAGTTTTTAAGATGTGTAAAAGTAACATTAGGATAGACAATAAGATGAAGAGCAGGCTGACAGGGCCATCTGAAGACAAAGCACTGTCGAACGAGGTCACTATTGCCACGACGCGCTTAAGTGGCCATGTGTGCTAATTATTTGGGTGACACTAAACTATTGGTTCCTTTGTAATAGGGACTAGCAGGTACTTTTCCCATGGTTCTGAAGGACTCACCAGAACTGGGAAAGTTGAGACAAGAAGGACAAAGAACGGGCAGTTAATAGATTGATGGGAAGAAGAGCGGTCGTGGAATAGTGAACTGGTTTGTCTGTCTCTTCTATCTTTCTTTTTCTGTTAATAAAAAGAAGCAATATACAAAATACAAAAAATGAAGAATACTTCTCACGTTATTCCGACATATATATACTAACTAACCTGAACTAACTCGTTATCTTGCGAAACCATGGTTGAAAAAAAGATTAAACATCAAAACTTTGCATCGTAATATTCGACAAGATATTAACGATATTCTAAATATTTCGGTGGAAAATGTAACAACCGAATATCAAAATAAGAAACGAAAAATTTGTTTCTACTGTCCCAGTAATAAAAGGCGTATGACAACTACATACTGTCACCAGTGCAAGCAAGCCATATGTGGGGAACATCGTGGAAATAATACATGTATTGTCTGCTCTAGAATATGAAAATTTGCTTGTGTAAAATCACTTATGAATCTATGAAAGCATATTATATTTAGTAATATTTTTGCCAATGTTATTGTAATAAAAGTTTTTGTAGATGTAATGTTTTTTTGAAAGTCGTAAATTTTACGACACTCCAGTATTAACATATGTTTATAATAGTCCAGTGTTCTAGGGTTAAAGGTATCTTGACAACAAAGGAGCCATCCTTGTTTTGTTTCGTATTCTGTGTAAAACGTTTTTCACATGCCGACTCTTCGTCCGATAATTTTTTCTCGGCAGCGCTAATATTTTCTAATTTCTTCTCAAAACAATTTCAAGTCATCGTGAATTTACTGATTAATGTCTGCCGCAGTATTAATAAAACAACAGTTCACAACCGTCTGCTTATTTGCCTTACTAACTGGACCACTCACAATCCAGTCAAACCTAGTGCTATGTAAATTCGACAGTTTAGCACCTAAACAAATTTTCTTTCGGCATAACAGATCCCATAATAAATCCGAGCCAATCAACATATCAACTTGCTGAGGTTTAAAAAACTCGGGATCAGCTACCTTGCAATTAATTGGAAGTTTTAGATGACTAATATTTATTGGCGAAACTGGCAAAGGCCCTGTTATTTTGGAATAACTAAACAAGAAACCTTTAGTGCAAACTTATCGAATTTTGAAAATATTTGAGTATTACATTTATAATTTATCATTGAAAAGGAATTGTTTCTTCCAATGAGAGAGACATTAATTTTTTCTTTGATGAATTGAAGCTTATAGCAGGCACTTTCAGTAATAAAACTCAATTGAGAGCCACTGTCTAAAATTATACGAATGATAGGTTTGTTGTTAAATCGGTCCAGAATATAAACGTGCGCTGTCGATAATAAAACATCACTTATATCACAATTAGCAGAGTTATTAGTTACCTTCTTTAAATTAACTAATGATGACGATAAGCCTTCAACGTTAACCTTCCGTTGCGCGCACGAACTTTCGTAACATCTATTCTCGCGTGATGTCTGAGAGACTCTCGTTGCATTTGTTACAAAATAAGTTTTTCTACGGGTAACTGTGATTATTCTTTAAAAAAAAGTATTATTTAAGAAAAGTCTTTATTTTGTAAAAAGAATATGCAAACAAAAGCTTAATATACTATGCTTAAAATAAACTTAAACCTATCATATTTTTATTGTATTTTAGAGCAAGTTATGAACATGTGTTTTGCATGCTCCAAACATATAAAATTCTTGTAGTCTATACACTTGTATCAAGTCATGCGATTCTTTTTCCTCTCACAGACATAGCATCTTTTTCTAACATTTCCGAAACCTTCAGTTTTAGCATCTGTTTTTCTTTTACCTTGAAGCCAAATTGTGCTAGCATTTACATTTTCAGGTTTGCTTTCTTTTACCATTTTTGCCGTTTTTTTTCTGGCAACTTCCTTGGTAGAAAAGTTATTTTCGACCTTTTTTGAATATGGTCCTTAGTAAGTTCTCAAGCTGACTTTCATAAAGTATCTCCTTTTA
This sequence comes from Euwallacea similis, assembly GCF_039881205.1. Classification (NCBI taxonomy): domain Eukaryota; kingdom Metazoa; phylum Arthropoda; class Insecta; order Coleoptera; family Curculionidae; genus Euwallacea; species Euwallacea similis. The sequence continues at coordinate 2,518,760 of NC_089637.1, read as the reverse complement.
TCTAAACTTTGATTTTTGTTTTCCTTGTAAATAAGATGAGCGTTAATTCCTGCTAAATTTAACATTATAAAAAAAACTGTCATAGGTCAACGGTTAGTATTTCTAGACACGGAGTAGGTAGGATACAATTTGTCAACAACATCTACTCCGGATTTCGTTTCGTCATAAAACGTTACTATTTTAGATTCTCTTTTTATATCTGTTGTAGAGTCTATAGCACTGTCATGATGCATGCTTGAAAGCAGAATAACATTTTTACTTTTTCTTAGAATATAGGAGACCATTGTCAAATTATCACCAAATTTTGATGTATATGCATTTTGTCCGTATACTATTACGGAACTTGGTGGAAGCTTCCGCTTGTTTTTTCTGATAGTTCCTACATAAGTTAGATTCTAGTTTCGTTGAAGATCAGTAACAAGTTCAAAACTGGTAAACCAGTTATCTGCCATAATATTTCGCCCAGAACTGAGAATTGGTACACCTACACAACGGTACAACCACAGCCTTGTTATTGTAGACATGGCATTATTATCAACTTTGTATGGACTATCAGGCTGCTTTTCTAAACATATCTCCAAGTTACTAGTATAATAGGTCTTTGCATCCACTAATGAGGGAATCTTTATGCCGTACTTCGATGGCTTCTGTTAAGGACTTTAGGTTATTGTTTCTTGGTGTAGTTTGCTTAGTTAATTTATTTTGTACTTTCATCCTTTAAGTTACGCCCATGTGTATCGACACTTATTTGGAGGATTCCATCTGGGCGCCAGACAACCGTACCCATCAGGCCATATTCGAAGGGTTGTGTATGGCTGGGAAATACGCTACTCGTCAAAGGAAGCTTTCTAAATTGGACCATTGCCGCGATCTGCAGTTCGGCGGATCTGCAATGCTTCAATGAAAGCGACTTGTATAGGTATTTGCCAGATGGCGGCGATTTATGATCTTAGGCGCGACCATTGCCCGTAAGGGCTTCTGGTATTGGTGCGCCCCTGGTTGGAGCTCCTCAGGTTTAGTACTTAAGGGATGATCGCAGTAATTTCGCTCTCTTTTGACCAGTGCTCGCTCTAGACATGTGATCGTAAACGTAATTCGTAATTCTTCCCAACTAAGCAAACTCCCACTTCATACTTAGACCAATACTTTATCATTATTTATATAAGTGAAAATTAATACAGTCCACTTTCGTAAACCAAATTGTTGTTTTCGTAGTTTCGTTTATCGAAGAAACCTCAACAACTTCAATGGTATATAGTATTGGCGGAATGGTCATTTTCCTCGAAATGCTGGTAGCATCTCGTCAATCGTAACAAATTCTTATATGAAATAATTATTCTGACAATTGACAACAAATAACTCGAATATTTGCCTGACAGGAGCAAGCTTATCAATGACTCTCCTTTCGGCTCGAGTTTCCCTATCGTCAAAACGAATATTCTGTAGAAGAAAGTGAAATCTTTTACGTGGCATAGTTGTTTGAAAGAGTAATATGCCAGAACCATCAGTAGTCCAAAGGTCGTTGATATTTAGTCTGCTGTTCCTATGAAATCCAGCCATATACAAAAGACCTATAAAAGCTTTCAGTTCAGTCAATTCGGTTTGTTTGCAATCCCTTTCTCTACTAAATAATTCTATTTTACTATCAATAAACTTATTAATGTATTTGACTATCAGAATTAACATATCGTCGTTGAAAAATATACTCTAACAGAATAAGATGGATTTTGCATTCTTCGCTGTACCTTTTACCTCTGGAAAGGCACATATAATATTATGTGAACGTATTCTTACGTTTTGAGTTGGTGTGTCTAATGACCATATTGTCGTGCCATCTTTTTCAAATACTAACTTAGGATTAGCTTCTGTATTTATATCTTCGTCGACACCTGATATTTCCTGTTCGGCATCTGTGGTATCTTGTTATTCTTCCAGATTATCTTCTTCGCCTTCATTACTACCTTCTGCCACTGATAATTCTTCATCAGATAGAGCTTCCCTCAATGTGCGCAAGGTTTCAGCATTTTGATCGTCATAAGGGTCATATTTCTTGTGTGATGCCGAAGATGTGTACTTCTAGTACTTCTAGTACACATCTTCGGCACAAACCAAAAATTTCCAATTTAGTCTATCAATCTTCTAAGTTAATAAAGCTTACCTTCTTTTAATAATTAATCTAACTAAATTTATTTTCCATCAAAATACTCTTTTTCAATGTACACTGCGTGACATAGAAAAGAGAACACCCCGTAAAAATGATTTGATTTAAATAATTTTTGGTATGCATGTTGTTTACGCCAAAACAAATACTTCATTAAAAAGTTGAACAAATTTAATTGTTAAAAACTAAAAAAAATTTAATAATTTGTCGGTCCTCCGCGGTGTCTTATACATTCCTGTACACGTCTAGGCATGGATCTAATGAGGTGATTGATGTCCTCTTGGGGGATCTCATTCCAGGCTAACTGGACAGCATGACACAGCATCGCTAGGGTTTGCGGGGGATGGGGTAAATTATGCAACCTTCTACCTATAATATCCCATACATGTTCGATCGGTGAGAGATCTGGAGATCGAGGTGGCCAAGGTAGCAAATTGACTGCATTTTGTTGGAAGAAGTCCATAGTCACTCTAGCCACATGTGGTCGTGCATTGTCTTGTTGGAAAACTGGATCAACAAGAGTTTCCAGATAAGGCACAAGATGAGGTTCCAGGACTTCTTGGATGTATCGCTGGGCTGTCATACTGCCTCTGACGAAAACTAAAGGTGACCTGCTACCATATGCAATGGCACCCCAAACCATTACCCCAACAGTCTGATGGACATGCCTCTGTATTGCAAACTGAGGATCCCATCTTTCACCCCGTCTCCTTCGTATTCTTGCCCGACCATCATGCATACCGAAACAGAATCTGGATTCGTCACTAAACACGATGTTATCCCATTCCAGAGTCCCATGTATCCGTTCTTGGCACCACTGTAGTCGATTTTGACGATGATTTAAGGTGAGGGGTAACACGAGATAGGGACGGTAGGAAATCAATCCAAAACTTCTTATGCGGCGATAAATGGTTCGTATCCCAATGGGCCTTCCATACTCAGCGAACCACTGATCCGCCAGCGTCCTCGACGAGACGAACCTATCTCTTAGGGCCATAATTCGGAGTCGGCGATCTTGGCGTTCTGTAGTTCTTCGAGGTCGTCCAGTACCTGTTCTTCTGCCTGTTTGCCCTTCTTCGAACCATCCCTGACAGCATCTCACTATAGTGTTTACACTACGGTTCAATCTAGTGGCGATTTCCCTAAATGACAGACCAGCCTCTCGTAGACCCACTATTCGACCCCTCTCAAACTCGCTCAATTGATGAAAATTTCGCTCTATTCTGGTTCTAGGCATATCTCTACGCAGTTTCTAAGCACACTACACTCCAATAAATGTTATTTTCCAGTTGTATTGTTGATATTTTATTGCAATTTTTATATTTAAAAAAAACCTAAAATTCCGAATAACTCGTAAATACGTAGATAAATATGAGTGAAATTTTGATCGTTTCTGCTATACATATAAACAAACATGCATACCAAAAATTATTTAAATTAAACCATTTTTACGGGGTGTTCTCTTTTCTATGTCACGCAGTATATTTGAAACGCAGTTCTAGCGTAGCGATTGAGAGTATCAGTATATAAATGATAATGCCTGCCGCTAAACGAAACGGCGTAAATTAAGAAAACAAACTTTTTCTAAGACGTAAATTGTTCTGGCCAATCATTTACCAATATGCGGAAGGTATATAGACGGGGAATCCCTTAATTACAAAACTTAAAAAGTTACTAGCAAAATAATACTTAGCGGCGTCTAATAGACACCGCGCCAGCAACGAAGGGTTAATATTAGATTCTTGGCTTATGTGCCAAATTTCTTGTGAATTAATGTTATCAACATGTAGTAATATATTATGCTTCTTGTGACATTTTTTACATGTCGCTTTCCGACAACTCTTATTGAAATTACCAGGTTTCAAACAATTCAAACATAATTTTAAAGAAATGATTCCTTCGTCCCGTTTTTTAACAGGGATTTTTAAAAAGGAAGGACATGACTGAATGTAATGCTCATCCTTGCAAAATACACACTTCAGCAATTTAATATCAGTCGAATTTTAATTTTGTGGGTTCTCATCTACCGCAATTAAGTCTCTAAAGTTACCAACTTGTTTTTCTGTACGACTTTGTTCTAGATTATCGAGAAGTTCTGCCTTGAAAGTCAAAAATGATTTAAATTCTTCTAAAGAAGGGTTTGATTTTGCCTTTGATTTTAGTGATTCCCATTCCCTAGTGGTGGTCTTATCCAATTTTGTGCTTAACAAATAAACAATTGGGACATCCCACGATATTGTGGGCAAACCTATCTGACTTAGTGCACACATATTTTTCGTCACATTATTTAAAATCGCACGCATACCTTTGGCGGACTCTTTACTCATGGCTTCTATATTGTAGATGTTTTTAGTATGATTGTGTATTAATAATTTACCATTATTGTAGCGTTTTCTCTGTAACTCCCATGCAATGTTATAATTATTGGACGAAAACTTTATACTTGATATCAACTGGATTGGTTCATTACGTACAGAAGCTCCCAAATAATGAAAACGCTGAATGTCTGATGATTTATTTTTGTGAATAAGAGATTCAAAAATATCTTCGAATTCAAGTCAGTTTTGTAGAGATCCGTCAAATATGGGCAAATTTATGTAGGTTTTTCTAACGTTGTCTAGGGTTTTAATAATAGGGTTTATTGATATTAACGGATACACTTTGGATTCTGCTTGCGGATACTAGTTCTGGTGAGCCACTCGAAAGAAAAAGAGAGTCTCTAGATTCTGGGCGCTCTTAAATACTAAACTAAGAGTAATTAAACATTGTCGTACCCTGGCTAGAAAGCAATTAACGACTTATGATATCACCGGCGACGTTACTGTGGTACTGATAACACTTGGTCGGTACATTTCCATAGATGCCGACAAAGCGCGGCCGCACTTCTCATCAACGCCGATAAAGGGTGGCTATCCTTTCCCACAAGTACCAACAAAAGGTGGTTAGACGTTAATCATAAAATATCAGAATCGCATGAAGATAGCGATTGCGAAACCCTCTTAATTGACGAAAATACTTCTAACCAGGTTGAGACATACATAGGCGTCCTATAGGGGCAACATCAGCCCCTTCACAACTGTTTTATCTTATACTAACAGGCCTAATCTAATTAACAATATTAGCACTATCACTATACAAGGTGATTCACGTAACTGTTTCATTAGAAACTTTTGTACTTGTAACTAATCTAAATTTTTCATATTTGGGAGTTAAACTAATATAGATAGACTCTACTTTTATAAAATATTTTGAAGGTCATATCACTTCCGGTTATACTGGAAGTCAAGGTCAATTTCCTTATTTCAAATGAAACACCCAGTATATTTTTGCATTTTTGGAATCTAGGGATTAAGCTGATTAAATTCTTATTAGGTACTCCTACATCTAAACCTAACCGTTTCAAAGATATTTTGGTTTAAAAGAAAAATCTGTTTAAAACACCATTTCTATAAAATTTAAAATTCTCAGCTATTATTGAAGCTGGCTTTACGAAAATTTGCTGACATGTTAACTAGATATGGTAGATTAGGATAATACGAAAAGTTTTTATAAATATCATACAGGGTGTCCAAAAAATATGTCATATTTAAAGAACTTTGATAGCAAAAAAGTCGCTTATTTCAAATGGAACACCCCATATATTTTTATATGTTTGGAATCTAAATTTAATTCTGAATCGATTACTATTAAGCATCCCTATACCTAAAATGAACGCTTTTGCTATAATTTGCGATTTTTTAATATTGTACACTAATAATTCTAAGTATCATAGTTGGCTTTGAAAAGAACATGGCTGCTTCCGGTAAAATGCGTTAATGTAATTGTCAATTTAATAAATTCGCTCAGCAGTTTAGAATCATGAACTTTAATAATACTTATTCAAATAATGATATTTTAAATTTATTCTTTATTCATGGAGAGTGTAACAAAGTTTTGGAGAGAAGTTGCTGTACATTCAACGAAAGATATCCGCATCTTCCGAAAATCACAAAGAACAAATTTAGGATATTGGAATCAAGTTTTTTAAGACATGGAAAAGTCGAAACTAAAAAGTCTTATTCTAGACCCACAATAAATAAAAAAATAATAAATCAAAACAAAGAAAATTAAATTAAAATAAATGTTCAATATGACCTCCATTAACTTCTAAACATTTCAAAATTCTTTTTTTAACTTCATGTTGTGTCACTTTATTAATTGTAATGGGGCGAAGGTCTTCAAAAGCTTTTTAGTTTCGACTTTTCCATGTCTTAAAAAATTTGATTCCAATATCCTAAATTTGTTCTTTGTGATTTTCGGAAGATGCGGATATCTTTCGTTGAATGTACGGCAAGTTCTCTCCAAAACTTTGTTACACTCTCCATGAATAAAGAATAAATTTAAAATATCATTATTTGAATAAGTATTATTAAAGTTCATGATTCTAAACTGCTGAGCGAATTTATTAAATTGACAATTACATTAATGCATTTTACCGGAAGCAGCCATGTTCTTTTCAAAGCCAACTATGATACTTAGAATTATTAGTGTACAATATTAAAAAATTGCAAATTATAGCAAAAGCGTTCATTTTAGGTATAGGGATGCTTAATAGTAATCGATTCAGAATTAAATTTAGATTCCAAACATATAAAAATATATGGGGTGTTCCATTTGAAATAAGCGACTTTTTTGCTATCAAAGTTCTTTAAATATGACATATTTTTTTGGACACCCTGTATGATATTTATAAAAACTTTTCATATTATCCTAATCTACCATATCTAGTTAACATGTCAGCAAATTTTCGTAAAGCCAGCTTCAATAATAGCTGAGAATTTTAAATTTTATAGAAATGATGTTTTAGACAGATTTTTCTTTTAAACCAAAATATCTTTGAAACGGTTAGGTTTAGATATAGGAGTACCTAATAAGAATTTAATCAGCTTAATCCCTAGATTCCAAAAATGCAAAAATATACTGGGTGTTCCATTTGAAATAAGGAAGTTGACCTTGACTTCCAGTATAACCGGAAGTGATATGACCTTCAAAATATTTTAAAAAAGTAGAGTCTATCTATATTAGTTTAACTCCCAAATATGAAAAATTTAGATTAGTTACAAGTACAAAAGTTTCTAATGAAACAGTTACGTGAATCACCCTGTATACAACTCAAAGGTTTCCTGATCATGCCTCGACTTTGTCGTAAAAATAGAGAAGTTTTTACATACATACAAAAGGGTTTGATCTATTTGACCTAAAAATCCCGTTTTAAACGACAATTTATATCTGGAAGCTTTACAGACTGTACAGGGTTAATAATAACCGATTTCTGAGAACCTTTAAACGAACTTTTAATACTATCATTATCACCTTTGTTGTCATCCAAGTACCTTTTTGCCGCAGAGATGACGTAACAATACCTATTTTCAAATTCACGTTTCTACATATTCTTTTTCTATTTCGGTTAATTCACATGACTCTATGTTATCTTGGATTTCGACAAAATTTTGCAGTAAATTAACCTCAATATTATTGATGCAAGCTTTTAATTCTAAAATTAATTGATGAGATATATTTGTGTTATCTTTAAAATTGTCGTCAATATATTTTGCAAAGTTTGTTAGGCTGGCTTTTACAGAGCCTCTTTGCTTTTTAAGTACATTTATTTTTGAATTAGCAATATATCACAAATTTCTTAATTAGAATTACGACACGATCAATTATAATTTATTAAGGTGCAATGAGGCAATGATGAGAGCAATGATGAGGCAAATATGAGAATAAATGTTTCGAAAACAAATAGGAAAAGAGGAGAAAATTACTCACTCAAGAACTTCAAACTTGTCTTCTCATTTGAAATTGGACGCTGCAAAAGCCGGTGTTGAACCACGTATGTACACTGGAACTTGGGTAATTTTACTTACAAATACCCGTACTTTACTTTTAGCCGCTGTGGCTAACTACAGGTACTTATTCACTTTTTCTAAACTTTTACTTCAATCGTTAAACTAGTAACCAAAATCCGGAAAATCCGGCTCGAAGGACGATGTTAATTACTTTCAGTAATTATGAATAAAAATGAAACTGCGAGCGTGTAAGTATTACGAGAATAACTTTATTTTATGTCAACTTTCCGTAGACTCTCGGCCACGTCATTCTCTCAGCGAAGTTCTTGATCTTATATTGACTCTGCTTAAAAAATCAGCCCGGAGCCTTTTTCTTAATATGCATAATCAGCATATTGCATTTAACGTTATATTGCTTACGTTGAGATGTGACGCTACCATATCAATATACCCAGTCAGACACATCTGTACAAGAAGTATTAGTCACTATTGCTTAATTGGCTAATGATAACACAAACGTACATTGCTATTGCAATAAATACAAAACAGATCAAAGAAGTTAAAAAAAAAAATTCAGCAGTGGTGTATGAGCAAATTTTTTTAAAGGATTTTATAAACCAAGACCTCGGAAAATGCAATACCCTATATAGTAAATGGAGGAAATTTACTCTCGTTTTAAGCAGCACCTTTTACCTAATATGCATATAAAATTTGAAGGGTCTATCTAGTATAGTAGGTCCAGCACAGTAAAATAAAAACCTATTTTTTCTTAAATTTTAACACCCTGTAATTCCGCGATCGATCAAGATCGGACTCATGTTAATATGAACATTTTTTCTTGAAATAATGAGTTCTCTCTTCCATATCAACTTGTCCGAAGCAAACCGGGACACCCTGTATAGACTTATTAAATGAAGTACGTAATAAAAAAAGGGGAAACGGATTATTCATGACGATTGATAATATCAGCATGTGACGGGATGAAGAGACCTATCTCATTACATAAACATAAATCCAATACCGCACATTTCGATATGTTATACCGAATGTCTTCTTCTTTCTTCTACTTTACAATCATTATGGAGAGATCCTTCTTAAGATAAGCTGTTTTAGAGGATGCCAGGAAAACTCAGAAAAGTAATGATTGTAACATTTTTATTATTTCTACAGTGTACAAGACTGACTGTATCTGCTTTTGTTTCAATTCGATGTGCAATTCTGAAATTGTTGAGATTCCTTCGATAAACGAAAACCACGAAAACAGCAATTTGGTTTATGAAAGTGGACTGTATTAAATTTCACTTATATAAATAATGGTAAAGTATTGGTCTAAGTATGAAGTGGGAGTTTGCTTAGTTGGGAAGATTACAAACCACGTTTACGATCACATGTCTGGAGCAAGCACCGGTCAAAGGAAAAAGAGCACAAAATTACTGCGATCATCCCTTAAGTACTAAACCCGAGGAACTTCAACCAGGGACGCACCAGTATCAGAAGCCCTTACGGGCAATGGTCGCGCCTAAGGTCATAAAACGCCGCCATTTGGCAAATACCTATACAAGTCGCTTTCATTGAAGTATGGCAAATCCGCCAAACTACGGATCGCGGCAATGGTCTAATTAAGAAAGCTTCCTTTGACGAGTAGCGTATTTCCCAGCCATAAAGAGCCCTTCGATATGGCCTGATAGGTACTATGGCCTGGCGCCCAGATGGAATCCTTCAAATACGTATCGATGCACATGGGCGTAACTTAAGGGATGAAAGTACAAAACAAATTAACTAAGCAAACTACGCCAAGAAACAATAACCTAAAGTCCTTAACAGAAATTCTAAATTTTTTTTCACCCTTTATCTTTATTGTGATATCGAAACATCTTATCAAATATCTCCTTTCTTGAATATCTCTAATTATGGTTGAAGTTTTCGAATTCATTAAAATCCACTACCAATATTTTATTTAAAACAACTCAAAAACGGATACCCGGTTATCGACTCTTTTGTCGCAAATACTGAATTTTTCGGTTCAAAACATTTAGAATTTTCGATCTAAATGATTAATGGATCATTTTTCGTTGCCTCTAATAGAAACCATGAGGTTATTTCGAAGTACATATTTGTGTCATTTGAATGACCTACTACAATTATTTATTGTTTTAACCTGATTTTGAAAATATTATAGAGAGAAAAGTCTATTTCTGGAGATATTTTTTCATTAAATATGCTAATAATATCTCAAAAATCAAATGAAAGTTTATTAAATGGGGAGCCTTGAATGCGGTCGTTCACTATCTTCAAATACAATTAACTAAAGAAAATCGGCTAACTATATAAGAATATGCCGTATGGTTCTAAATTGTACAAGTGTTTTCTTTTGAAAAATTATCATTTTTTAAAATTCAAAATATTACTGTTTATTCGTCAATTCGTGGTACCAAGATGTTGATTAGACGTGGCCTAATTCTTGATACGTCTAGTTAGCAATGGACTGGATGCTTGCGAAGGACCATCTTGAGTTCATGGTCTCAGAGACACCATGTTCGTGCAAATGAAGAAATCAGAGACTCTTTTTAACGGTAACTAAGGTTTATTGTTCATCAACAATTTCGAGCAATTTAACAAAGGGAGGAACAACTTTTCGTGATAAGTTAACTAGTGTACTAATTAACCGTGTATAGGAACCGTGAGTAAAGTATTCGCGTACGAGTAACTTGCAAAGTACGGAGATAAGAGTCGACGGAGACGCACAAGAAGAGGAGCGATTTTTTTCTTGCAAAATCTTAAATACTAAAGTTAATGGGAAGCGCACATAGGCGTACTAAAAACCAGGAGGTCATCATCGGCACTTCTTTTAAATCTGTCCTTGTAACTTGCCTAACTTTAACAGTATAGGGTAAACGGTATAGTTATTGGACAGATTCGATTTAGAAATCTGTAATAAGCACAAATATAGTAATAACTGAATATTTTACTAAGAGATGACGAGATTGTTTACATTTCTGCCAAGAAATAAAGGGGGTTTACCAGGAATGCTTTATAAGAAAAGTTACTGTGAGTATAGTATTGGAATGCATAGTGTGCTGCGTACAAGGTAAGATTTTGATAAGAAGTAATAATTATAAAAGCAACAATTTATTGAATTTCGATCGTAATTTTAACTATTCTAATATTTCTACAATAATTTAGGTCGTTCCAATTTAGTATTTTTTACAGATTTACCAACATATTTTCGTCCCAGGAGTTGTGTCACCTTGTCAAACATCTGTATGTATAACAGATACAACTTTCAGTTATTGGATATGCTGTCCAATCATTAATTTTGGATTTTGTCATTTGTAGATAATTATTGGACGCCGAGTTGGACAGATATTTATTTGAAATAAGTAAATCATTGGAAATGCCGAAATGTGCCAAATATAATTTGGTTCAACTTGAGATGGTTCTGGAAGAGTTACAAGAAAAAGAAACAACCATCAGAGCGGTTTCAACAAAATATAAGGTTCCAAAATCCAAGATTTCCTTCAAACTCAAAAATCCGGATAGTAAAAGTAGCTATGGGCCTTCGCTTATTTTAACAAATGAAGGAGAACACCGTTTAGTTTTGTGGATTTCGGAATTAGGAAAGAGGATTTCCGAGGAAAATGGAAGATGTTATCTCAAGTGTTCAAAAATTTTTAAAAGCAAATCTTAAACCAAATCCTTTCAAAAATAATCGTCCCGGTATAGGATAGGTGAAGGCTTTTCTTCGTCGAAATCCTCAAAACTCAGATAAGCAAAGCGAAATAGTTTCACCGGCTAGCTTCTGTGTAACGGAATCGAACATAAGAAAGTGGTTAGACGAAATCAAAAAATTCTTCGAAGAGCAAAACTTGACGGATGTACTCAAGTACCCTTCCCGGGTTTATAACCGGGATAAAACGGGATTGCAAATGTGTCCATCTACAGGTCGTGTATTGGCCGAAAAGGGAACAAGAAATGTTTACAACATCGAGAAAGATTCTTCAAAAGAAAATATCACTATAATTTTTTTTTCTCCGCTGATGGAAAAACTTGTCCCCCAATGATTGTGTATTCTTACCCAAGAATTCCTGAAAAAATTGCTCGTGCTGTTCCGCTGGAATGGCGTGTTGCAAGGAGCGATAACACATGGATGACTGTTGAGGTATTTTATGAGTACATAGCAAACGTTTTCTATCGATATTTAGTAAAGAACAAGGCGACGTTCCCCGTGATCCTCTTTGTTGATGGGCATAAGTCTCATATAACTTACGACTTGAGTGTTTTATGCAGTCAATTGCAAATTGTGCTTTATACCCGAATTCAACTAAGATTTTGCAGCCCACAGATGTCGCAGCTTTTAGTCCATTGAAAGCCACCTGGCGAAAAACTACAAAACAATTCTATTCAGAAAGTCCAGGGGAATCAATAAATAAACTTAACATTGCACTATATTAGCAAACGTCGTTGACAGCATTAAATGCGATACAATCCAAAATGGATTCCGATTATGTGGATTATGCCCCTTTAATCCAGATGCAGTGTATTACATTCGGTGTCTTCGATCGAAAAAACAAAATATAAATAAACAGAACGAAGAAAATGAATAGAGCGAGGAGAGAACGTTAATTTACAATGAATTTGTTGAAGTGGTAGGCCCAGATCTTATTACGAAATTTGAGAGTAATAATTCGTCTCAAGAAAACGACGACGAAAATTTCAAAAAATTACACTTAATTTGGAAACACTTCCCAAAAGTATTACCCAGTAATTTTGATAGTTTTTTATCAAAACCTTTTGAAAACGGACAAATAAGAGATATGAATGTTGAACTGAATGCAATTACTAATAAAGGAGCTACAGAAGAAGTGTCTAATATCGAACGAATCGAAACAACAACATCAATTCCATTTTCATTCACACGGTCATTGATCAAAAACTCACAATTTTCGGCCTCTAGTTCCGCACCTGTCTCTGCTTTAGTGGTAACTATTGTGAAATTTGATGCTATTTGACCGTCGCGGGAGGGGTACCGATGTCGTCCGGGCCAATCTTGTTCCTGCCTTGTCAGCCAAACTTACCCTCTTCTCAATGGTACTTGGGGAGTCATCCCCTTCGTCTCTTAACGAATCGAAGAAAGCTTGTTTACTGCTTCTTGAATTATCGTAGGCCATTCTTTACTGTATACGAATTTATTAATGACAGAAAAAAAAATTATCTCGTATAATGTATTTGCCAAGGGGTACCTCCTAAGTTTTTCTAAAAGATCCCATACGGTACTTTTACAGCTTAACCTAGGAAACTTTGGAAATTAACCGAATTACAAGGAAGAAGAATATTTCTCTAAGCCACTCTACAACCTAAAACTAATTGTACAATGCCCTTCTTATGCTAGGTAAACTACAACTAACCTGTGTGTCTTTTTGTTGCCGGATATAGAACTAACACTCCCGTACTCACACTTTTACAGCGTGTCGATTATGAACTTTCAAAGAATTCGTCGTGAGATCAACCAGTCGGGATCAAATACTTCTTCCGGGATTTCCGCTCGGCCCTCTGTGAACCACTTCACCGATTCCTTTACGGGAGGCACGTAACAAATAAGAGGACACGTGAGCCGGTAGTTGAAAATCAAGAGCAAGGTCCTAAGACGCGGGGGTGCAAGATTGCAAGAGAACTTTTTCTCATATTGCAAATTCTTAAATACCCCATCAACTGGCGAACAACCATAGATGTACTTAGACTATGGGGTAGTTATTGGTCCAATAACCACTGCCCGCGTTAAAGCGTAACGCTCGGGAGGCACGATTTGGCCTTTTTTGGGTCTTTCGGTAATTGTAATTGCACCCTGGTACTAGTTCCGACAAAGAAGTTGCTGGAAATTCCACCACTTGGCTCGTTTATTACCAAGGATAATGGGTGAAAAAACCCTGTGCTTGACGAAAGTTACTTCTCGAACTAGTGACGCTCATAGGCGTATCACAAGGATGCTGGGCCCGAAGATTACACGTTTTTCTTTAACTTTTATAAAAATTGCAATTATTCAAGACCTATAGATTCTGTGGCAGGCATATCCACAACATAACACCTACAAACCAGACGTCTTAATTGAGGAAACATTGAAAACTAATGTAACTCTTTCTCCTTTTCTAATGTGGCAAAATTCTCCGAAATGAAAAAATAAACGACAAACTGAGAGAACAATTTATGCTTTGACATCAGAAAAGTTTCAACAAATGTTTGAATCCAAACATGCTTTAAAACAGCTAAAGTTAGAAGCGAAAGAAGATAGAAAAAGAAAGCGCGCAGAATAAAAAACAACAACAATTAATGGAGAAAACTAAACTACAAAACAGCCAGAAATACAGGCAAAAATGTAGCAAATGCTTGAAGCTAATAAAAAGGAACGGATCGACTTGCGATACTTGTCAGAGGAATTTTCATCGATCATGTGTTCCTATGTCACATAGAGAGCACATTCCAGATGATAAAGATGATTATTTGTGTCATTTATGCTAGAAGGAAGCACGTGAAGAAAGTGATGAGACAGATTAAGAAGACTCGGAAGAATTAAACTTGAGGAACTAAATATCCACTAACTATAATTAATTCGTCTAGTAACTGTTATAATTTGTTCAATAACTGTACTTTTTGAACATAAAAGTTTAGTGATGCCTAATTTTTTTCTATGTTGTTGTTTTGTGTTTTCGATGATAACATTTGAATACCCATCTGTTTACGATACTTTCGTGCATTGGTGGTATCTGTAGTTTAAAAAATAAATTTTTATCAAGTTATTGAATAAAAAAAGTTCCTTATCTGTCCAATAACTATACCATTTACCCTAATTGGATTTTATTAGAGGGCGATTAAGACCAGAATTGATAACGTGCCTAAATTCTGGTATGCATAAAAGGTCGGCGAGAAGTTTTAAAACACAGTTAGTTTAAGTTCAAACGAAATGCGTACCAACATCTGGTCATATGGGCAAAATGGCAAAAAAAAACGAGTAATGTTCATAGGCGTAGCACACGGGTTCCTTATATACTAATCACGGATTTAATTCTAGGCTTATGTAAAACACCACTTATCGAATTAATAGATTAAATCAATTATCGGATATTCTGTCCTCTACACAAGCCCTAACAGTTACCTAAGGCAAAAATAATATCTTTTAACCTTTGTTTATTTTTTAAATGTTGCTTACATCACTAGTAGTGCAAAATGGTCGATTTTTTTAAACTGAAACTTGAGTGAAGTGACACCTCAAATTAAAAATCTTTTAAACCTACATTTCATAATGTGTTGCTATTCAAAATCTATCGATTAATTTTGGAGAAAAACTGCTATAAATGTGGTAAAAAATGTAATACAAATTCATTCAAATAGTACGTGAACAATGAAAAAACTTTTTTGCTGATAGGAAATTGCTTTGTCTTCGATTTTTTACTCACAAACAGCCTTTGATTATTTTTATTTATTACTTTGTTTTTTTTTAAATCAAAACCTATTTGTGAGCACAAAATCGAAAGTAAAATAATTTCCTATCAAGAAACAAGTTTTTTCATTGTTTACGTACTATTTAACTGCATTTGTATTGCATTTTTTACTACTTAGAAATACTAAAACCCATTGTGATAAACCATGGGTTTTAGTATTATATTAACCCACTCGCAAGAATTTGGAAAGTGTAAAAGAATAGATACCAAAGTGATGATGTATCTCGTGAATTTCACAATACAGTGTGTCCCAGATAAGAATGAACAGCATGGGGATCTCGGAAACGGTAATAGATACAAAATGGTTTAAATTAGGAAAAAGTTGGGCAATTTAAAGCAAATTAATAATCTGTTTTTGTACCGGTTAAATTCCGAATGGTTACGAAGATATCCGGGAAAAAACGAATTTGGCGGTTTTCGTTTTTTGCAAATAACTCTTATACGGTTATAGTTAGAGGAATGAAAGTTTTACATTATTAAAGGTCTTTTTTAAGAACTGTTTAGCAGTGTTGCTAGTTTTTTAATTAAATTCTTACTTTTGGAGAAAAATTAGTAAATTTTGATGTTCATATGGGCGTGATATCGATTATTTATGTTTTCAAAATCGTCATAAAATTCCCTTTTCAGCCATGTATTACATTTAGTATTTTTCTCAGAAACTTTATGAGTTATAGCCATTAAAGCATTTTTTGATAAGTCGGCCATGATTTTGACTTTGATGTTATAGTAATGGTACATATTAAATAAATGAATGCTGTGAAAACGTCAAAATTATTTAAAAGTTGTAAAACCTTAAATTTGTTTGAAGTGTGCATAATTGTATTTACTTATGCGTATTACTGAGATCAGCATAAAATTAAAAAATAATTGTTTCAAATTATGTATTTAATAACAACAATGTAGCTAAACTTGGTTCGAATCGAAATCTCAAATTATATAAATGTTCAAATAAACCACTATTATTTGACAGGCATAGGTATGCTTTTTACACCGTCGATTCTAAAAGGTCTTCCATGTATTCTTCTAATAACGCCAATGAGTCGATTTGACAAAATTTCATGACGAACTGATCAGTTCTGGCCGATATTGTGCCTGTTTTAGTCATATTTGCACGTTTTCCCGAAATGGGATTATTTTTGGCCGAATTGACATAATTTCGCTTTATTTTCATGATTCCAGGCAAATTTGCATTATTTGGTAACTTTAGAGCATTTTGTGTTCAAATCGTCCGTTTTCAACCGTTTAAAACTTATTTGAGCAAAATGAGACCATTTGAGCAAATTTCGTGACGAACTGATCGAGTCAGACCGATATCGCTCTTTTCTGCCAGTTTAAGTTATATTAGCACGTTCAAATTATTTAAAGCCCAAATTGACAGAGTCAAGGGTGGTTGCTACTCAACCTCTCCAAGACACTGATGCAACTTAGTGGTATCTGCTTCCGTGGTTGGTTCTAAGTTTTGTGCATTACCCAAGGACCACTCTCGTTGTTCATCTGTTCGAAGGACCAATGAAAAGTGTTCGGAAGGATCACTTTAAAACTTCATTTATTTTCTTGCTAACCGTTCCCCTTTTTCTTCCATTCTTCCAAGCCCCCCGAAAACCCAACGAATCTCGCCGCGACTTCGACTTCCCCCATCTTCTTCCGTCGCTTCCCGGTGTTTCCAATTCTTAGATCTTTCCTTGGTTCAAAATTTTAACACTCGTTTTTGTCAGAACAAGAGAAACTGAATTGATGCACTTGTGATTAGCTTTATTAAATGTATTTCTTTGATAACTAGTAAGTAGTGTTTGCAAGAGTAAAACTTAGTTTCATATTATGTTGAAAATTCTTGTGTGACTGTTCTTGATGCCAGCTTGACGGAGACTCTTCTTTATTAAGTTCCTGATGGAAAACTTCTGGTAGTTCCTTTACGCCCATTGGTTCGGTTTCATCCTTCTGGAAGGGGTCGGATCGTTTCAGCCGACAAAGGTGGATGAAAGGACAATACCCTAATTGACCGTCAATCCAATCTCTTCCTTGCAGCATTGTAGATGTAATAAAGTGCGCCTAATGAGTTTATAAGATTCACACAATCTGGGGACTGACCTATGTCAGCCCTACCTTATGCCATCCAAATTTCAAAATCTTGCAAACACCAGATGATTCTTAAACTAGAGTCCAATTCCGGCCAACAATAGAGATAAAAGTCCTCTCGGGAATTCCAGATTGTAAACCATACCGGAATGGTCGCCCGGGTTTATAATCAGCCTTCAGGCCAACTTTATTGCTGAAATTAGGAATTCCCAAAAAGTCTGAATTATTTTCAGACAGACAGATTTGACCGAAATAACATAATTTCGCTTTACTTTCATGATTCCCGCCAAATCTGCGTTACCTGTTAGCTTTAATGCGTTTTACGTTCAATTTGGTGGTTTTCAACCATTTTAAGCTTATTTTAACAAATTAGGTCGATTTGAGTAAATTTCGTGACGAAATTATCGTTTTCGACCGATTTTACTCTTTTCTGCCTATTTAAGTCATATTAGCATTCATTAATTCATTTCATTAATACAATAAGTTCCATGGGGACCGTAGTTACATCAATGAGATGAGTAGATGTAAACTTACAGAGATAAAGGACTGTATCGACACCAAATGCCCCAATCATTAAAGCAAGATGTTCTTGAACTCTCATGATAAAAACCAAAATCATGAATTTGATTTTAGGAGTCTCGTCTAGCCAATTCCTTTCCCATATTGTATGGGTCAATTTTTGACTCTAAAATCGAATAAGAGCGAAGGCTTTTATGAATTCCTGATAACAGGTACTTAACAGAATCAAAAGTTCATGGGCATGGTAATAATACAAACAAAGCCTTAGCAGCATGCTTATCCAATATGTAGTTATAGATGCGATTAACAATATTATTATTTCGTTCAAATTAAAAGATAAAGTTAAAGAATATTGCGACTAGAAGAAAAGTTACCAACCCCTGACACTTACACTACAGCCGCGACAATTTGAATTGAGCTCTAAATAAAATTCAACACCACAGGATAGCCCAAGTTCTTATTGTAGATGTTAACATATCTGAAAATGTGAAAATCACCTAAAAGTGGGTTATAGCACGTGTTTATGACTCACTGAATAATATTCTTGTGTCTGACAATGAGGTATTTAAAAAATAAGAAAGTAGCCGTGTCCTCGTCCTCAGTGGCATTCAAAGTTTGATATTTTCCTTTAAAAACCTGAAAATTCTTGAGCAAATAGTCTAGCTTTTCTAGCTGTCTGCAAGGATAGAGAATTGAACTGATCATGAGGGTATCGATGACTAGTAGAGAATTAGCAATTACTATACCGATTATACACTGAAAAGTATACGCCATCTAAAACTGATAATATATTATTTGTCCTTAGGGCATGTGCCTTAATAGACCTTATAGTACTCTTGTACATCAAAAGGAAACCAAGTGGATAAAGGCAATTCTTTTACAATCTTGGTCGCACTGCCATATGTTTCTTCAACGGGTCCAACCATAACAGGTTTTGTGAAGAGCATCACATTCAACATCGTTATGAAATAAATGTAGATTTTACATTTCCAATTGGCGTTTTCAATGTTCTCTCTATCGAGTTTTTGAATCTTGAATTTTGGAATATTATGTTATGAAAACTAAACCATTGCTAACTCTACCAATTCATCATCAATAAAGTCTCCCTTCATTTCATCTTCAATAATTGTATTGATCGTTTTCTTGAAACTGGGACTTACTCGTGTTATCAACCGCCTACAGAAAGTAATGGTGTAAAACAAGATAATACATAGATTCAAAGACATCAAATCTTTTTTAAAGGGATTTTCGTTCAGGATCAAGTATAATTCTATATATGCCGTATGAATACGGCATAAGTAACAAATATTTTATTGCAATAGACTGTTAGGGTTTGTGTAGAGGACAGAATATCCGATAATTGATTTAATCTATTAGTTCGATAAGTCGTATTCTTCATAAGCCTGGTATTAAATCTGTGACTAGTTGCAAGGAACCCGTGTGCTACGCTTATGAACATTACTCGTTTTTCTTGCCACTTTGCCCGTATGACCAGATGTTGGTCCGCATTTCGTTTAAACTTAAACTAACTGTGTTATAAAACTTCTCGCCGACCTTTTGTGAGTACTAGAATTTAGACACGTTCTCGATTCTGGTCTTAACCGCCCTCCAATAAAACCCAATTACATTGTTAAAATTAGGCAAGTTACAAGGACAGATCTAGAAGAAGTGCCGATGATGTCCTCCTGGTTTTTGGTACGCCTATGTACACTTACCATTAACTTTAGTATTTAAGATTTTGCAAGAAGAAAAATCGCTCTTCTTCTTGTGCGTCTCCATCGACTCATAACTCCGTACTTTGCACGTTGCTCGTACGCGATTACTTTACTCACGGTTCCTATACACGGTTAATTAGTACACTAGTTAACTTGTCACGAAAAGTTGTTACTCCTTTGCTAAATTACTATAAATTGTTAGTGAACAATAAACGTTAGTTACCGTTAAAGAGGGTTTTTATTTTCTTCATTTGCACGATCACGGTGTCTCTGAGACTGCGAACTCAGGGTGGCCCTTCGCAAGAATTCAGTCCATTGCTAACTAGACGTATCAAGAATTCGGCCACGTCTAATCAACATCTTGGTACCACGAAACACGAATAAACAAGACATCATAAGCGTTTTGCATCTTCTTGTTTTCTGGAAACATGAATTCCAACGGTAAAACTCCCAACATAAAGCACCCTTTTACGACTATTCTCAAGTTTTCGCATTTGGGGTATATCTATAAAAAGTCTTTAGGATAGGAAACTAATATCCAAAGAGATGTTTTATAATTAACGGCATTTTGAAGGTTAACTTACGATCATGTTTTTCGGTAGCTGTAGCTGTAGCTATCACTCAGCAGATGCAAATATATAACTGCCAAAAAAGTACGGCACTGAGGTAACTAAATTGTGGCGCAAATTACAAAGGTGATATAATATTATATTGTATACAGCGTGTCTATTATTCGTGTCTTAAAGGAGTTCAGTGTTAGTTTTAAATGCTCGGAATGGTAGGTAAGGCAGATTCAAATACCAGAAATTTTTTTGAAACGGTTTTTTTTATGTTAATAGAATTCAAGGAGCGATTGCAACAATCTTTACCATATGCTATGTGGTAATTGCATAATAAAGGCACATGATGCAATGGCTACTAATATACGCTAATGGAATCTGAGAGGAATGTTGTCAAATGCTGCAATGAAACGACAATTTCATTTGCAACAAAAACTAAAACTTTCCCCAGCAATTTATGCATTTTACCTTTACTTCAACTTATGCACTTGCACAATGTGGGTTTCTTCCCGGAGAAAAGACCCTCACTCAAATAGCGCCCCCCAACTGGCGCCTACCTACGAGACTGTGCATGGAGTAATTGAAAAGATATGGCATAAAATCAAGCAAAGACTACATAATAACCCACAAAAAACGATTCCAGAATTAAAAGTGAAAATCACCGAAATATGGGAAAAATTTACTCCGGACTTATATCACGAACTAGTTAGATTAATACTTGCCAGAATTCATGCAGGTCTTATATCCAAAGGAAACGTAACACCTTATTAATCTATTTTTAAAATAATTTCGAATATTTTGTTGTCATCTTTTTTCCATAATTCTTCATTATTTTGTTATTGTTGTAGTATTTCTTTGAATTCGATACTGTCATTGTACGGAATACCTACATTAACGAGCAAATTGTGCTATTGAATTAATTATAGATGTTTCCGTATTAATAGAAAAAAGTTATTATTGTTTTTCGAACAATTTTTATTTTTCCAAACATTTAGGTGTTACTGCTCGTATTATGTCTGATCTATTGTGATCTACTGTACGGTTTGTCGAAACTGTACGGTCCCAATACAGCAAATGGCTTTCGGTCTCCAAAATAGGCTCCAGTGCGTACTCATAAGGGATCCTGACCGCTTGTAGGAGCACTAGCTTACTAGCCAGTTCCTGATTGAATGTGTGCAAGTCGTGTTGCTCCTTATACTCCATCTCTGCAACGGCTTGACAGCCTCCGATCATGTGTTGAATGGTTTCAGGTGCATTACTTCTATATCTGCAATCATTGTTTTTCTCTGTTGCGTTCCGAATGACCTGTTGCAGATAATTCCGTGTTGTCACAATCTGATTTTGTCTTACTATCAAGAGTCTTTCGATTTCAAGGAAGACTTGTGTTTCTAGGTGCCATCAGAGTCCCGAGGTCGGTTAATAAATAAGCAAATTAAATTATAAAACTTGTGGATACAAAAATCGGAAAGACTTCTTTATCAATGATGAAAACCTGTTCTTGCAATGCGGCTAAACTAATAGTAATTATAGACTAAAGTTATAATAGTCATGAAATAGTAACTAGATACTTAAATACTAATGTAATTGGTTTATAATTGTACATACGTAAGGATCAAAACGGTTACTAAATAAGAGAACAATTCTACAATGTATCATGGTCAGATTATTATACAGTATGTCGAAAATATCTGTCGCCTTACCAATGAATAAATTTCCTAAGTACCGAAATGTTTAAAACAACACAAATCCGACAAGAGACCGGTAAGTGCCTAGCCTGATATTCTGAGTAATCTTTTGCAATGAACATTAGGGTGAATGGATGTTTTAATTTCAAGTAATTTCCCCAAAAAGTTGGAGGTAAACAATATAGTCCAATGACAACAAAGAAGCCCTTCTCCTAGACGAGTTGGCAAAAAACTACCACTTTAGTGTCCCCAAAACAAAGTTGATGGAAGGAGGAGTGTTTAGGAGTTCTCTGGAACTTTTATAACTGTAGGACTCCATGCGCAGTCTCGTAGGTAGGCGCAGTCAGTTGGAGGCGCCCAATGAGTGAGGGTCTTTTCTCCAGGAAGAAACCCACATTATGCAAACACATAAGTTGAAGTAAAGGTAAAATGCATAAATTGCTCGGGAAAGTTTTGGTTTTTGTTGTAAATAAAATTGTCGTTTAATTGCAGCATTTGCCAACATTTCTATCAGATTCCATCAGCATACATTATTACCTAAATTCCAATTAAACTGGCTTTCATCAATAACTAAATATTTATTACTAATTATTTACTTGAAACTTCGTAGACAGCTATAATATTTTATATTTAATAAAAAAAACGTCATTACTTCATGTGCCTTTATTAGGTAATTACCACAGGGTATATGGTAAAGATTGTTGCAACCGATTCTTAAATTTTATTAACATAGAAGAAGCCGTTTCCAAAAAATATCTGGTATTTGAATCTGCCTTAACTACCATTTTGAGTATTTAAACTAACATTGAATTATCTTAAGATGCAAATAATGGACATGCTGTATACAATACAATATTATATTACCTTTGTAATTTGCGCCGCAGTTAACTTACCTCAGTGCCGCACTTTGTTGGCAGCAATATATTTGCATCTGTCGAGTGATAGCTAGAGCTACAGCTACCGAAAAACATGATCGTAAGTCAACCTTCAAAATCCCGTTAATTATAAAACATCTCTTTGGATATTAGTTCCCTAACCTAAAGACTTTTTCTAGATATACCCCAAATGCGAAAACTTAAGAATAGCCGTAAAAGGGTGTTTTATGTTTGGGATTTTGCCGTCGGAGTTCATGTTTCCAGAAAACAAGAAGATGCGAAGTGCTTATGACGTCTATTCCCACATAATACTTGTTTCTTGGACCGTATTTATAGTTACGGCACATATAGAATTATACTTGATTCTGAGCGAAAATCCCATTAAAAAAGATCTGATGTCTTTGAATCTATGTATTACCTTGATACACATCGTTACTTTCTGTAGGCGATTGATAACACGAATAAGTCCCAGCTTCAAGAAAATGATCAAGACAATTATTGCATATGAAATGAAGGGAGACCGTATTGATGATGAATTGGTAGAGTTAGCAATGATTTAATTTTCATCATATAATATTACAAAATTCAAGATTCAAAAACTCGATAGAGAGAACATTGAAAACGCCAATTGGAAATGTAAAATCTACATTTATTTCATAACGATGTTGAATGTGATGCTCTTCACAAAACCTGTTATGGTTGGACCCGTTGAAGAAACATATGGCAGTGCGACCAAGATTGTAAAAGAATTGCCTTTATCCACTTGGTTTCCTTTTGATGTACAAGAGTACTATAAGGTCTATTAAGGCACATGCCCTAAGGACAAATAATATATTATCAGTTTTAGATGGCGTATACTTTTCACTGTATAATCGGTATAGTAATTGCTAATTCTCTACTAGTCATCGATACCCTCATGATCAGTTTAATTCTCTATCCTTGCAGGCAGCTAAAAAAGCTAGACCATTTGCTCAAGAATTTTCAGGTTTTTAAACGGAAATATCAAACTTTGAATGCCATTGAGGACGAGGAAACGGCTGCTGTTTTATTTTTTAAACACCTCATTGTCAGGCACAAGAATATTATTCAGTGAGTCATAAACATGTGCTATAACCCACTTTTAGGTGATTTCCACATTTTCAGATATGTTAACATCTACAACAAGAACATGGCCTATCCTATGATGTTGGATTTTATTCAGAGCTCAATTCAAATTGCCACGTCTTTAACGCGAGTCTCAGGGGTTGGGAACTTTTCTTATAATCGCAATATTCTTTAAATTTATCTTTTAATTAGAACGAAATCACATTACTGTTAATCACATCTATAAGTACGTTTTCAATAAGCATGCTGCTAATGCTTGGTTTGTATTATTACCATGCCGGTGAACTCTTGATTCTGGTAAGTACCTGTTATCAGGAATTCATAAAACCCTCCGCCCTAATTTGATTTTAGAGTCAGAAATTGACCCATTCAATCTGGGAAAGTAATTGGCCAGAGGAGACTCCTAAAATCAAATTCATGATTTTGATTTTTATCACGAGAGTTCAGAGACCTCTTGGCTTCACGATTGGTCCATTTGGTGTGATGTCGATACAGTCATTTATCTCTGTAAGTTTGTATTTTCTGATTTCATTGATGTAACTACCGTTCCCATGAAACTCGCTCATTTTTAGATACTTAAGGGTACATATTCATACGTGATGCTCATTATGACATAATAGATAATACAGTAGGGGTAAGAATATGTTGAGACATGACAGATGGCCTCTAATACTTGATAAATACGTTGCTTGCATGAATTTTTAAATCAAAATTAAATGCATGCATACCATGCATTAGATGTCACTCAATTGTAATAGTGCTAACAGATGTATTATCAAAGGATAATAAATCAGAACGAAGATCAGCAGAAATTCACTTGACTCTAAGCATCGACAACATACCTTATACCTCCCCCTATGTAATTTGTATAAGGCGAGAAAAACATAAAATAGATTGTAGCCATGTAAGTAAAATAACTTATTTTACAGAATGTCTCAAATCTGTTACAGACAAATAATAACTAATGGTCATGCGAAAACTTCCCAGTCGTAATCTGGACGTTTAGGCGTTTCACGAATGTGTTCAGGAATTTTCGAGTGCCTTAGATCTCGAGGTCTGGTATTATACAGTACTGTTCCGGGCCAATCGAACACGAGAAAAACCAGTCGAATTGACTACTACTCAAATCATGGCCATATCTGTTCCCACCTCACACCCGCGCGAGGACAAGTGCCTAGTTAGTGCAGTAAATAAATCAGTGCGATATTGATACGTGTGAAGTGTAGACGGCGGCGGCCGCTCTTCTAATAAAATACGTCAATCCCTAAAATGAACTTGGAATTACATCTTTCATTCTTTCTTCAAAACGAAAAGATTTTCTCTAGCCAAAATAAAAATTCAATCTATTTAAAAATAATAAAATAAAAACGAATTCCAAATGATAAAAATGTTAAGATAATTAATTGAAAAAATTAAATTAGTTGTTCGAAAATCCCATCTTCCTGAGCTAGGCAATAACCTAACCGATCATGAAATGACTTAACATTTCGTAACATGTTACAGCTGATATTTTGGAATGAGTTTTCAATTTTTCCTCGAAGTTCATCCAAATTATTAACCCTCTCAAAGCCATAAATGCTAGATTTTGCGTGCCCCCATAGAAAAAAATCGTTTGGAGAAAGATCTGGAGATCTGGCTGGCCACAAAATAGTCCCCCTTTGCCCTGTAATAAATCGTTGGGGAAACGTTTGATACAAAAATTCCTTGACCAAAAGACTATTATGAACAGGGCATCCATCCTGTTGGAACCGGGTCTCACAGAATCGATTCCCAGCGATTCTTTGAATTTCGGGCACTATTTGTTGTTGAAGCAGGTCCAAGCATTTCGCGCCAGTCAAAATTTCATCACTGAAAAATGGACCGATCATATTCTCACCCAATATGCCTCCCCAGACGTTCAATTTTTGAGGATACTAAGTGCGAACGTCAAAAAACTTGTGCAGGTTCTCCCCAGACCAATATCGCACACGAGCAGAATTAGGTCGATTTAATAATGGAAAGGTCGATTCATCCGTGAAGACAATGTTCTTGAGAAAATTGTCATCACGATTCGAACGTTCCATTACTATGTCGTAAAATTCCATTCTGCGAAAGTGATCTGCGGGAAACACCTCGTGAGTTTTTTGAGGTTTGTAGGATCGGTAACCATTTTTGTTAGGACTTTCCTAACATACGAACGACTGGTCCCAACTTCATCGGCAATGCCTTCGCTGCAGAGTGTGGGACCTTCATACGCCATAGCAAAGATCTGGATCTGTGTGAACTCGACGTCTTCATCGAGTTCAACAAAGCTCTGATGTGCGCTTGGCGAAATACATCCCAATGTCTCAAAATTATGAACAATTAAATGTAATGTTGACAACGAGGGAATTGATCTATTTTCTTCCCGAAGGATTTCCAAAAAGATTACCTAATTTGGCGACAAGTCTGCCCTTGGCAATACCATTTAATGATTTGGACTTTTTCGGAAACACTATAACTAGTCGACATTTTTAAAATAAATTTTTCGTTTCTATTCAGTGAAAAATACCTTATCGTTTCTCTATCTTCGATAGTTTGAAGTAAAGTAACTGCCGGCTCCGTTGGGCTCGGAGCATTATAATGGGAAGAAATTTAGCGTCAGTCAATTCGATTAGTTTTTCTCGTGTTCGATTGGCCCGGAACAGTACTGTATATTAATATTTTGGGAAGGTGATAAGAAAAAAATGCCATTTTTTATAACCTTTTTTGTATTTTGCAAAAACTTCATATAAATACATTACTGTATAAAAACGCAATTTAAATTTTATTTACAAAGTAGACCGTAGAATCATAATATGTTATCTACTCACTTTCTTTGTGCAAGTATCAAGAAGATAAACACTGCGAAATTTTTATGGTTTAGTACTTTTTGTGCACTCCTTATCATAAATATTTAAAGAGATACAACATTTCAAATGATGTATAATTCAAGATTGAGTTCGACAAAAAAAAATTATATAACTAAAAATTCGAATTTGAAATGCAGAAATCGTAATCATTCTGACTCTTTAAACTCAAATTTTGCTCGTTGCACAAGTGAAGCAAAGCGACAAACGCTAATGGACAGGACAGTTCAGATGCCACTTTCTCATCAAGGAATTGCGGCAGTTGCTGGTACATTTGAGAAAACTGGATTCGTTTCACTTGTGCCGATGTGTCCTGGAAAGAAGAGAATTCTCTTAATGATTTTAAATCAGAAAATAATTTTAAATAACATAATGATGACAAGAAATTGGCTTGTATGGACAGCAATAATAATACTATGTTTACAGAATGCATCATGATGTGTGTGTATCTACTTTATACACACACAGAAGTCTCATGAAATCAATAAGTAAAAACGCGCGTTGGCAGATTGTCAAATGTCCTTCTTCTTTTCTATTTAAATACTAATGAAATTTTGCATAAACCGTGTTAACACCTTTCTAACATGTCCATGCATATTCACTAACAAGTTCTTGTTTGTAATTTTTCACGACTAGTTAACCACAGCAGTCTAGATTGTAGCAATGATGTAGTGGAGATACTTCATGCATTTCCAGTAAATGCCTTTTATAAACGACTCCATAAAATAGTAAGGTTGATGACTGCCTGTGGTTTCCATATTCTATTCTCTCCTCCTCCTTCTTTCTTCTTCAGGCTACGCCCGCATGTGGGTATATTGCTATGCTTTAATACAGGTTAAAACCATCCTGATTTTAACATCTGTACACGAGCATGCCATTTTTACTAAGGCGCGCCACTAACAAAGATGGAGCTTTTTGTTACTTGTGTACATTCATGGTTAGTACTAGTGCTTCTTCAACATCAATTACAGTTTTACGAAATTAGCATTTCAACACATTCCATTTATATAACCATTAAAGATCGGCTACTGCTTTATTTTATCGATTGCAATAAGAGTACAAAATTGAAAAATATTTTATGGAATTAATTTTATTCATCGACAGAAATTATTAATGGCTTGGCACTAAACATGTTTTTCTATATTTCTCTATTTTACTTATTAGTATTAATAAATATTAAATTTATTTTATTTACCTTTTGCCAAAAAATTATACGACGACGAATCATTAAGTTCAGGCAGTACAATGACATGCATGCGCAATAGCAATAAATGGTAACTAACTTAAATGACTGTTAATAATAAGAACGATGTTTGGTTTTGCTTCTTTACTGTTTAAGACAAATTTGTACATTTTATGATATGCATTTTGAACTAATAAACTTTTTTCAAAAGACGACGAGAAAACATAATGTGTAGACTAGACTTTATATAAAACTTATTTAAATAATGATTATAAATTTATGATTTATTATCATTTTTCATTAGATAAAAATATATCACTCTTTCAATTTAGCACATATCTGAGCCGAAAATCAGGAATCAACTAGAAAATGTCGAATATGCTCAAAAATAAACTTACAAATTTTGTTTTTTGCGTTAATGCGCACCACACCGATTCCTTCAGTTTCTTCATATCCATCTTTTTAGCTCTGGTCGCGTAATGCATAAAAGATTGTTGTACCTGCAACATAAATTCTATTGTACTACCCAAAAATCCTTCATCAATTTAATTCATTCTAATGTCTCACAACGATCCTTAAATATTGCAACAAACTATATAAGGTGCATCGACCATGTTATCGCCGGTAAATTCTGGAGCGTACTTGTTAATTGATCTTGGAAATGAGCAATCCATATCATGGGACGGGTTATCTATATCATTTTCATTGTCATGAATATATTCCTAAATAACATTGCAGTTTAGTAAAAACGAATCTGCGTTTAAATTGCAAGGGGCTCAGTTAATAATATGGGATAGTCACACCTTCAAAATTATTGGTATCTACGTTAAAATGTCTTTATAAAGACTTTTTACTACCGTTTAAATTAAATACTCCATGTATTAAAAAATTTTCAAATTTTATAAAGAATACTTAACATACCTCATTAATACAGGTAATAAGGAAAATTTTAAATTACCATATAAAACGTGTTTTTGAATGGCACCTTTATCTAAGAAAATAAAAATATTACAGCCATTTAATGGTGTGATAAGCTAAAATGAACACACTGTATATTTCAGTCACACAAAAAGAGCTAGTCTTATAATAGGAAGGCAATAGCATTTGTTCGGTAATAGTAAAATTCGCACCAGTCTGACTTATACGAAATTAAAACGAGAAGAATATTTACCCACGACACGAAACTTTCCCGTCGTTGAAATTTTAAAATATTTTGAAATCAATTTTAAAATGTAATTTTAAACGTCACAATTAGAAAAAGTTAAATATTTACCGATTGTGGGGGACAATAATGACTATCGTTGGGGTTATCGTAGTTGTAACCAGACACGCAATAATCCACTTCATTTCCCAACGGTTTCTTTTTAACCACTTTCAAAGTAGGGATGGTGCAAAGATATTCCATATTTTCTAACATTTTTATAGCTGCAGTGTTGCGCAGAGACATCAAAATCCTGAAAATTTTAAGTATTTTAACTAATAACAATTTCCTCTTCTCACGCTGAACCAATCACAAACCAATTACAGCCGTAATTTACACTAATGCAATAGTCA
The DNA here is from genome assembly GCF_039881205.1 of Euwallacea similis. Lineage (NCBI taxonomy): Eukaryota > Metazoa > Arthropoda > Insecta > Coleoptera > Curculionidae > Euwallacea > Euwallacea similis. The sequence goes on along the minus strand of NC_089637.1, from coordinate 2,489,140 downwards.
TCCCTGCAATCTTACAATCAACTGATATAACTCAATCTTGTGGCTACATTCTTCGAGGATGTTATTCACGAAATATTCTTCTTATAGAAAATTCGTGCAACGAACATGAATTCATAATTTTTGTCGCATTTATTATTTTGTCCCTCAAAATACTAAGGAGATAGATAGATTTTTTTAAATAAGCTCAATCGTTCCGGTACTTTATTAGAAGTTGGATGACATAAATAATTCATTTATCCAAAAACCAGTCAAATCAAACTTTTAAAAAATATGTCAAAAAGTGAACACAATGTACTTTTCAGATAATCACTGCACCAATTAAGTTATTATCGTAGGCGATAACTAATAAATTTAAATATCAAATTGCCAAACTCGGAATAAAGTTAGTGCCAAAAGTACCCCGGTCCGTTTAACAAATATTAAAAAATTTATAACGTCACCTCAAACCGTTTCGGTTATATTGATTAAAAAACCATCTTCAGGAGCCACCGTTTAAAAGAATTTAGCTTCATTGAGGCTCGTATGCCGATATATCTTTATATGAAATTTGCCTATTTTTTATCAAACACAATCACTCCTTAAAATATTTACATCTCCTTTTGCGACACCCTCTATACCGCGGTTTGATTAAAAATTCCATATTTTTCTTTTTATTTTCATTAATATGTGATTGAAAATAGTGGTGTATTATACGCCCAGGTTCTGGAATATAACACTGGGACTTAATCATTAAATTTAAATTCCTATGGGGGTAGCACCTGGATATAAAACATCAGGGGCATAAATATTTCACAATAATGATCCACATACTTGTAACTATTAACTTATTAATCAACTATTTTTAGGAAAAAAGGCGAGAAAATATATCTATTCAAAAAATAGTAGGGAAAAAATAGTAAACATTACGATATAAAACATTTTCTTATCTGTCTCGAGCAATAGCTTATTTCGGCGATATGTACACCTTGGGTTCGCAATCTTTTGTTATCGATAGAAAAAAAGTGTCATCTGGATGTGTAATTTACTGTTTCAACCGGTAACAAAGACGATAAAGTTCATAGGGTTAATAACCTCTCAGAGACAACCAGCAAATGCATACGTTTTGAAACAAAATAAAATTCTCGTTAGAAATAAAATGTATAAAATGGAAATTATGAGGTATTTAAAATAACTCACTTTCTAGTATCGACCACAACACATTTCTTTTCCTTTAGCCTCGTCCCTTTGTTATCAAGATCATTGGGTGTATTGTGATACAGTGCCATCCAGTCAAATGGCTGCGGCTCAAACTTTCTTTTCGAAGATTTTGTTTTTCTTCTCTCCTCTTCTTTTCTGTCTTTCCCTAAATGGGGTATTCCAAGAACTTTTATTAGTTTTTGCTTTTTATTATTATTGATACAAAATGTGCGTAGAATATAAGAACCAAAGATCGTGTAAGGTTAAGGGGTCAATTCGGCCCCCACGGGCGATCGATCTGAAATTTTTACCTATTGTCATTATCACTTAAAGGACTTACCACATAAAATTTCAACTTCCTAAGTCTCACCATTCAAGGGTAGGACGGGGTTGAGGGTGAAAACTTTATAACGCCATATCTCGGGAACTATTCATCGTACAGCGTGGAGCAAAATGGTGCGTCCTTCAGTAACCACCTTCTTATTTTCATATACTTGCAGATTTATCGGTTGATGCCAAAGGGCCGAAATCTAAAAAAAAAAACTTAGGTGATTTTAGAGGAGTTCGCACTTTGGTACACTAACCATTTTTGCATACTGTGTAGAGGGCCTCTCGAAGTATCTCCCCACGTTAAATCAGATTTGTACCAAATTCAGTATTTGGGATATAACGATTCAAAGTATACGCAGACCACTATACAAAAAAAACCGTATTTATCGCAATAAATTATTTTTTCTCACTTATAGCTTAGTATACCTGTACACATAGCAATAAACTATTGTGCCAAGTGGTGTGTACCTGGTGTATATATTTACTTGGCAATTTTCGATGAATTTTTCGCAGTTTTTTAAAATGGATTATTATTTATTCTAAATTATGGAATCTAATGATTCATTATCTTCCACATCAACATCGCTGAATGTTAAGTGTGTGATTTGTTCACGTGCCTGGAGGAAAGTGCCTGGAAAGGCAAAATGTATCAACACGCCTGAAGACGTCCGTTTATACTCAAAAGTATTCTGTGTTGCAGTTCAACACAATCGTACCGTATGCGGATATTGTTGCATTTGCTTTTATAAAAAGCAAAGAATGCTGGTCCCAATTCAGCAAAACGCTGGACTTCTAAATGACATCTCTAAAGATCCCGTGGTAGAAGAGTCGATTCGGATTAATATCAGCGAGAATAGCGATGATTTTGAAACAGACGATACACGTGATCCTGAAGTTAAATACAGCCTTGGCCAAAAGTATTTGCCACTTATGTTAAAATTCAATAATTTTAAATTATTTTATATTCGAGATAAAAGGAAAATACCAGTTGATCAAAATAGGAATATTTATTAAAGTAAAACATTAAACATTAATATTTAGTAGAAAAACCTTTAACTTTAATAACAACGGCGATTCTTTTGGGTAAAGTTGACACTAAACGTCGGCATTCTTGTGGAGTAATATTATGCCACTCCTGAATCAAAACATTTTTTAGTGATTCCTTTGATGTAATAGAGTGCTCTTTAATTATGCGCTTCAGTATAGCCCAAAGATGTTCAATAGGGTTGAGGTCCGGTGACTGAGGAGGCCAATCTATGACCTCAATCCCATTATCCGAGAACTACTTTATTGTCGTTCGCGATTTGTGACGTGGCGCGTTGTCTTGCTGAAAACGGACGTCATCCATGTTGGTGTCACCAAACATTTGATTGAAAGACGGGTCAAGTGCCGTTTCCAATACTTGAATATATTTTTTTGAATCCATTCGGCGCTCATGCACAACGATTTCGCCCACCTCGTATCGTAGACTGTGTAATTTAACATCTAATGAATAGGCCGAAGAATTAGTTAATCTGGAAATCGATCGCACCGTTGCAACTCACAAATATTGCATCATTTGTAATGGTAATATAACTTCCAATTTAATGTTGATTCCCGAGAAGGCTCGTTGCCAGAGTTACGCGAAAAGAAAACTGTTTATTCCAGTTGGCGTTAGATGCTGTAGAAGTCACATCATTTTCGACTCATTTTTTAAGGAAAATTTAATGAAGATCAAAGTATATTCAAATATTTCTGAAATCACATCGAAAGAGCTCTCTTGCATGATGGAAAACTTAGCGATTGGTTGTGATAAAAGTCTGTTTGATCAAGTCTCGGATTTTTCTATGCCCGAAACACAATTAAGACTTTTCACAAGCTTGACTTGGGAGAATTTATTGCAGTTAAAAGAAATGCTAACGTCTCTTAGAAATTCTTGTAACAGAACCACCACACAGGCCATCGTTACCTTTTTATTCAAACTTAAAACCGGTAATTCACATGAACTAATTGCTTCCATTCTCCATTTACCCAATAAAGGTGTTAGGACTTGCGACGTATTGTTTTATCACGGATTAAAGTTAGTTTAACAAACTGATGTTACGCCCATGGACAACCCCAGCCATTGGGTAATACTGTTGGAATTCCCAGCGCTTAACACCCATCTTCGGCTGAGGGAAATTATTTTATGATTGGGATTTCCAGCACTATTCTTTGTCGGACTAATATTGCGAATTTAAATTAAAGGTACCGCCAAACGAATACAATGGCTGGGCTCCAATAAAAGCCCAGCGATCGTGCCTCTAAGTGCTACGCTTTAACGCGACAAAGTAGCCTAGAAGCCGCTAATGGGGCCTTAACGGGGGTACGTCTATGGGTGTTACACCTCCGTATTAGTACTTAAGGAGGGTGCGAAACTGAAGAAGCTCTCTTTTCTCGCTACTTCATCACGGACTCGTACGCGCTAGGTTTTCGTCAACATTCTTTAAATAACGCATTTCTCAATATTGTATAGTTGTTAATGTTACCAATAAACCTTTGTTAAGTTAAGAAGGTCTAGTTTCTTTTATACGCGAAAACAGTGTCTCTGAGACTGCGAACTCAAGGTGGTCTTTCATAATCAATCAATCCAGTCCACGATCTACGTAGTTCACGGTTATCGTATCGAAAGGGGTGAATCGACCCAACTACGTACACGCGCCAGATTTGGACCAAACAATAACTTCCAAACGGTGAAAATTATACTAAAACGGTTACCACAATGCAATCTTAATTCTTTCAAATTGAACTTATGTGTTACAAAAACAAATACAGGAGTCAAACTAAGGCAACTATGTTATCAGACAGACCTTAAAAAGTTAAAAATAGGAGTGTGAAATTCATTTCACTGACATACTTTACAGTTATTCCACACAGCTAATAATGGTGTCTTTTAAACTGGTAGTCAAAAAACCTTATGTTAATTGAAAAATATAATGTTGCATTCATTTAATAAATTCAATCCACAAATTCAAAACATTAACGAAGGATTCAGTGCCAAAAAAAAATCTTTTAAGAACTCGAAATTCATTCGTTATCACAAACAGATGGCCCTGCAGTAGTTGCTTCACTTTAATTATTTTGTCGTTTCGTTCTACATGATTTATTTGCCTATGGCTGTATTTAATGCCAAAATAAGAAATATTAGATACTTACTATGAATTTATAAAATAAATACCAATAACATTATCGTGATTTCAAAATAAGCAGATATTTTTAAGTATATGTTCAGCGAAACCTTTGGGCATTATAATTTTGGTAAAGGGTCAATTGAATTTTATACATGTGTAATTACACTATCGTAGTATAGTTCTGAAAGATATTTTTAATCCAAGTTGGAATAAATTATAATAATTAAACTTTGTTCAAAGTTTAATAGAAAACAGCTGTTATTTGAAGGTGTGTTTGAAATTGGGCATGTAAACTAATAATAAAGGATTTATGCTATGAAAAATTGATTTGGCCTCTTCTATTTAGTCCGAACTAAATTGAAATCTCAAAAATTTGATCCGGAGTGTTTACAGCACGAAGAAAGTATTATAACGTCATTGATTCTTTGCACCAAATATTTAATCCATGCGATGTAAACTTTCTAATTGTCACATAGTAAATAATATCGATCCAATTTATTAACAAATATTTAACTATTATATTTATAACATCATAGACTGGAAGTGTCTAATATTTTGATCATTTTTAGAGCTTCTCGATGAACGCTCTGTCCCAGTTATTCCTTTAAATTTTACTAGAGCAGAAATCTGAAATGAAATATTTTCCAAGTGGCATAAAGAATTTTTTTGAATGTTCGGGTTCTATTAAGGTTAATTGTTATAAGTGGTCATATAGAAAGTTACATATGTCCTTTTTATTCAAATAATATACGGGATATTTGAAAAAATAGGCGGTTAAAATGATGTATGTCCGAAGCACATACAGTGGTGGACAAAAGTTTGGAAACTACTGAATTTATCTTTAGTTATAACGGTGTCCTTTTATTTAGATTTTAAATTATATACAGGGTGGGGCTTAGGTAATGGTACACAGAGTAATGGCAGATTTTCCATGTAAAAATATTGCGATTTAGCTACATTTATCTTAGTCAAAAAGTTGAGAATAACTGAATTACAGGGTGTTAAAGTCGCAATTTTATTTTCGTTTTTTCTTTATAATTTTTTTAATAATGTACAGAATTCAACCAAAAATGGTATTTAGGGGTTTTTCAACATAACAAATTGGAATATTATGTTAAATTAGTTCCATCCTCTAGAAGGCGCTATCTGCCTCGTATCGATTATGTTTGAATTGTTACAATTTTTTTGTTAATAAATTCGTGTTTTTATTAAACTATGTGAATTTTAAAACATATTTATGTCAAAAAGATATACCTTGTGAATATTGCCAGTATGCACCGTTGTCGAGATATTTGCATTTGAAAATATAATTGCATTTTTAGTTGTTTATAACTGCTGTTATATACACATTATCATAATTGACAGAACTACTCGTAGTTGTCAAACGAGTGTCAAACAAATATTAAAATATAAATTCAACATGCCAAGACATAGTTCTTTTTCAAATTTAGAAATGAGAGATATGTTGTGCGTGTATGCGCAGGAAAATTTCAATGGATTTAGGGCCCATAGACGTTATTTACAAAGATACCCAAATAGAAGATAACCTTATTTCAAAATATTTAAGAGAATATTTGATAGATTAGGTGAAATCGGCACTTAAGTCACACCACTAACAATATCATGGGACGTCCAAAAATTATTAAGCCAGAACAAGAAGAAGAAGTTTTAATACGCGTTGCTGAAAATCCAGAAATTAGGAGAATGGCAGCAAATACTGGAGTAAGCAAAAAATCGATTGTAAAAATTTTTTATCAAAAAAACTTACACTCATATCATTTTACACCTGTGCAAAATTTACAGGAAACTGATTTTTCCGCTATAATGCAATTTTCACAATTTTGCCGTAGGCGCCAAAACAACGATCCTATGTTTTTTAATAAGATTTTGTTTACGGACGAAGCAACTTTCACACGTCGAAGCGTATTTAATTTTTGAGACAAGCATGTGTGGGATATAACTAACCCGCATGTAATAACTGAACGTAATTTTCAACATAAATTTAAAATTCACATTTGGAGTGAAATCGTTGACAATTATGTGTTGGAGCCATATGAGTTACCACCCAATTTAAATAGTCAGTTATACTTAGATTTCCTCCAAAACCAACTATTTGAGTTTCTGGATGATTTACTTTTAAATTTGAGGCAACATATGGTTTTTATACAAGACGACACACCTGCACATTTTTCTTTCCCAGTTCCAAACTACCTAAATACATACTTTCTCAATTGTTGAATGGGTCGTAGATCTCAGATACCTTGGCCTGCGCAAAGTCCCGATTTTAATTCTATTAATTTTTGCATCTGGGGATATATGAAACCCATAGTTTATCAAAATTTAATTAATAACCGAGAAAAATTAATAAACAGAACAGAAAACGCAGCGAAAACAATGCGAAATGAAAATTTATCATTTAAAATTTGAAGATTGTTAAGAAAATATGTTGTAAAATGCGTTGAAATCAAAAGTAAACACTTTGAACATTTATTAGGTAAAGAAGATTTATTTTATTAGATTGTTATTGATGTTGAATTAAATTATTTATTATTATTTTTTGTTTTTTATTTTACCATGTAGTGCAATATTTTTAAATGTAAATATCTCGACAACGGTGCATATTGGCGATATTTACAAGGTATATCTTTTTAACATAAAAACATTTAAAAATTCACATAGTTTAATAAAAACACGAATTTGTTAACAAGAAAAAGTTGTGACAATTTAAACATAATCGACGTGACGCAGATAGCGCCCTCTAGCAGCTACATAAAAATTAGATCACAATTCTTACTTAACATTTTACAAAACTTTAGTATACCAATTTTTTTGTGGACCCTACAAAAACACAAAAAGTGATTAAGGAATTTTAAAATAAAATTCCAACCTTTAATACCCTGTAATTCTGAAACACGCAACATTTATATAAGGAATATTGGGTCCAGTCATCATATTTTGGTGTCCCCTATCTCGGGTTTTGCAATGAATCGCCCTGTATAAATATAATTGGTACATAGATGTAAATAAACAGGTAGTATAAAAATCTATAAATAATGAAACTGGCACTAATAAAAAAATATGTGTTTTTTGTTGTTCGACATAAGTTTGGAAACGCCGTTTTTGTACTGTTTTATCTACAAATTTTATAAATATACATCAGTTTCTGTACGTATTTTTAACTGTACACTTAATTCCAAATATGGCTGAATCAAAATAAATTCCAGTAGCTATGCGGCAACCAATTGTTAAAATGAAAAGAGAGGGTTACTCGTACGCTTTGATTTTCGAGGTGTTGAAAGTGTCGATAAAGATAATTTGAAAAATTGTTAAAAAAAAGCAGTGCGGTACTGTCAATGATCGTTCTCGTGCTAGACGTCCACGTTGTACTAATAGAAAACTTGATAGACGAATTAAAACTATTTCCTAAGCAGATCCCTGCAAGATGGCTTCGGATATTCATAAATAATTAATGTTTTCTAACATTAAAAACGTTTCAAAACTGTACAACGACTTCTACGTGATATGGGATTATTTGGACGTAAACCCGTAAAAAAATAATTAATTTCTAAAACAAATCGAAAGGCCCGTATTACTTTTGCATGTGAAAATATTTCAAAGTCATATGGTGAATGGGGTGCCGTGTTATTCAGTGACGAAAATTAATTTAATTTGTTTGGAAATGACAGTAAGGTTTATGTGAGACGTCCGATTGGTAAAAGGTATAATAAAAAAATATCAAACCCCTACCGTGAAACATGGCGATGGTAAAATTATAGTTTGGGGGTGCTTTTCGCCGTTCGGTGTTGGTTCGCTAATTCGTACAACAGACAAGATGGATTGATTTATTTATAAAAACATATTGAACGATCACATGTTACCCTATGCTGATGACAATATATATCTCTACAATGGTGATATCAACAAGGCAACAACCCTAAGCACACTTCAAAATTTGTCAAGGATTGGTTTCAGATGAAATCCGTCAACGTCTTGAAGTGGCCTGTCCAGTCACCTGATTTAAATTAAATTAAACTCCTTTGGGATCACTTGAAAAGACAAATTAGGAATTATACAATTAGGAACAAGGATGATTTATGGAGAGTGTTAAAGCTGGAATGAAAAAATATTTAGATGATAATTTGTGAAAAATTAGTTTATTCGATGAACAGTAGATGTGCAGCAGTGGTCCAATCAAACGGTTACGCAATCAAATATTAATACATAAAATTATTGTGCTAATAAAATAATAATTTATTTTAATTTAATGAAAAAATTGAACAGTTTCCAAACTTTTATTTGTCATAAAATCTTAAATTTTTGTATTTTTTCTGTAATCCATTTAAATTAAGTAGTTTAATGTGTTTCGCAATGTTTAATAGACTATCCCATTGATCTAAATTATTGTAAGTTATATAGCGGTAATAATTACTTTACAGTTTTTAAAATCATTTTGACTGTTTCCACACTTTTGTTCACGATTGTAGATACTTAATTAAATATTAGAATGATTTCACATATGTGGTTTAAAATTTGATCTACTGCCGCTCTAATAATTGAAAAATGGTGGTTTTATCGACCACAGCCGCCATAAGAGTTAAATGTAAGTTTACCTACCCAATATCCCTAGTACTTAACCAATATTACTCTAATATTAAGTGACAAAAATAAGGGTTTATAAGAAACTTACCACCCTGGTCATTTCCATCCGCAAAAATATCATGAATTGTACCGTCTAGTTCCGCAATTGGGATCCCTTTATCATTTAAAACGACTTCGTCTAAAGTAGTGGACTTCGCAAGTAAGCTGTGAAATAAATTATGTAGGAATTATATTGTTAAGTATCCAAAAACAATACATTTTTAACATGGAAAAATAGATAACATGTTGATTACGTCACCGAACAAAACGAGTTTTGTACAAATTTTGGACTCAATGCTAAAAAACAGTGGATTTGGAACGATCTATTGAAAATTCAAAATATATGAAGTACAGAAGGATTTTTTTTCGGTAATTAGTGAAGGAATCTCGAAAACTAGAAACGTTGCGAATTCCTTTAAATGGGGAGAGAATTGCAGTTTTATTGTAATTTGCATCAGGGGATATAACAGGAATTAATTTTCCATCTTGGTTTATTGATCAAATGCATCATGTAATTTTTGACAATAAACCGAATATGAAGATAAACTCGTGTCAAGTTGATTAGTGCCACAACCCCATAAATGGCCAATTTAGAACCGCTCTTTCTATTTGAAACAGTTCATGTTTTACTAAATATTTTAGAAAATCAAATTTTGTCGATTCTTTAAATCAATTTAGCCGTCTTACTATGGGTATTAGAAAAAGTGTAATTTTAAGTAATTCTCATCTACTATGTTCTACACCTACATACGTTCAATATTTTTAAATATTGTTAGCGTTCTGGCAAAAATCACCAAGTCAAAAATATTAGTATTGAGGAAAATTTGTTTGAATTTTATAATTGGAAGCAAAATTTTATTTTATAAAAGGGAACTATATTAAAGCAAAAGTAATGTTTAATAAGATATGATACAACAAATAGTGACATGCAAACTTTTGATACATAACTATACAAGGTAATTCAAATTCGCTACTCACCATTGGGATCTCCAAAAAACCATAAAAGATACGAGATCGTTTAAGTCGGGGAAAAGTTGCGCATTTTCGAGCTTTGTTAAATGATGTTTTAAAATTTGGAAAATTCTGATTACTTCCGAAGATAATCGAAAAATACCGAAATGTCCACAAATAGCTTTTTTTAAAGTTATTTGAAGAGATTTTTAAAAATAAATTTCACTTCCTCATGGGCACTTTTGCTCCTTTATAAAATGGCGTCACTAGATTTTAAATACAACGTTTCGGAATTTAGGAACCATCATCAACTTCGTTTTTTTAAATACGGACCTGAATTTTTTATTGCATTTTTGGCAAGCCCTTCATTTTCTGAATTAAATGATGTATCACACTTGCAGTAAAAAAATGTAATAGTGTAAAATACATGTTTAATACATGAAATAATGAAACACTACTAACACTTAAGGGCTACCATGGTAACAATAAACAAAGTCTCCATAAGACGCTAGTTTTGAGATGTCAAATCTATTGAAGAGGTTTATAACAATTATAAAACTATTAATAGTGTACTAAATTAAAAAAAATATATCATGGATTACACTAACGAAGAATATCGTGACATGTTGCGGTTTTATTTTATCCATCATAGAAATTCTATGCATGCTAGTTAAGCATATTTTCAACAGTATTCAGAAAGACGGCAGCCACATTATTCATGTTTCTGCCGGTTGGAAAGAAATTTGATAGATTACGGTGCATTTAAAAAGTCACGAAAGAAATATGAAGACAGGACTGACAAAGATGATGCCAATAGAGTATTAGAACAGGTTTAATTAAATACATTAAGTTTTTTTTCTAAAACAATTCTTATGCATTATTTAAATACATTTTCAAGTTATTGCACGTCCCAACATATCCACTCATGAAATAGCGTTTCAGCTTTTGATTTTAGGAGTCTCGTCTGGCCAATTGCTTTCCCAGATTGAATGGGTTAATTTCTGACTCTAAAATCGAATAAGAGCGGAGGCTTTAATGAATTTCTGATAACAGGTACTTACCAGAATTAACAGTTCATCGGCATGGTAATAATACAAAAAAAGTCTTAGCAGCATGCATATCGAGAACACAGTTATAAATGTGATTAACAGTAATGTGATTTCGTTCTAATTAAAAGGTAAATTTAAAGAATATTTCGACTAGAAGAAAAGTTACCAACCCCTGAGATTTGCGTTAAAGACGTGGCAATTTCAATTCAGCTCTGAATAAAATCCAACATCATAGGATAGGCCATGTTCTCGTTGTAGATGTTAACATATCTACATGAAAATGTGGAAATCACCTAAAAATGGGTTATAGCACATGTTTGTGACTCACTGAATAATATTCTCGTGTCTGACAATGAGGTGTTTAAAAAAAAAAAAAGCAGCCGTTTCCTCGTCCTCAATAGCATTCAAAGTTTGATATTTCCGTTTAAACTCCTGAAAATTCCTGAGCAAATGGTTTAGCTTTTTTAGCTGCCTGCAAGGATAGAGAATTAAACTGATCATGAGGATATCGATGATTACTAAAAAATTAGCTATTACTACATCGTCTATAGCCTGGTAAATATACGCCGTCTAAAACTGATAATATTTTATTTGCCCATAGGGCATGTAACTCAATAGACCTTATAGTGTTCTTGTACATTAAAAGGAAACCAAGTGGATAGAGGCAATTTTTTTACAATCTTGGTCGCATTGCCATATGTTTCTTCAACGGGTCCAACCAAAATAGGTGTTGTAAAGAATATGAAATTCACGATCACTACGAAGTAAATGTAGATCTTACATTTCCAATTGTCGTTTTCAATGTTCTCTCTATCGAGTTTTTGAATCTTGAAATTTATATGATGAAATGGGATTATGTAATGAAAACTCAGCCATTGCTAACACTACCAATTCATCTTCAATAAGGTCTCCCTTCATTTCATCTTCAATAATTGTCTTTATCATTTTCTTGAAGCTGGGACTTATTCATGTTATCAATCGCCTATAGAAATTAACGGTTTGTAACAAGGTAACACAAATTCGAAGACATCATATCTTTTTTAATGGGATTTTCGTTCAGAATCGAGTATAATTCTATGTATGCCGTGACTACGAATACGGCATAAATAACAACTATTATGTTGGAGTAGACGTCATAAGCACTTCGCATCTTCTTGTTTTCTGGAAACATGAACTCCGACGGCAAAATCCCAAACATAAAGCACCCTTTTACGGCTATTCTCAAGTTTTCGCATTTGGGGTATATCTAGAAAAAGTCTTTAGGATAGGGAACTAATATCCAAAGAGATGTTTTATAATTAACGGGATTTTAAAGGTTGACTTACAATCATGTTGTCCGGTAGCTGTAGCTCTAGCTATCACTTGGCAGATGCAAATATAGAACTGCCAACAAAGTGCGGCACTGAGGTAAGTTAACTGCGGCGCAAATTACAAAGGAGACATGATATTGTATTGTATACAGCGTGTCCATTATTCGCGTCTTAAAGGAATTCAGTGTTTAAATGCAGGGAATGGTAGATAAGACAGATTCAAATGTCAGATACTTTTTGGAAACGGTTTCCTTTATGTTCATAGAATTTAAGGATCGGACGCAACAATCTCTACCATATGCTATGTGGTAATTACATAATAAAGACACATGAAGTAATGGCTACTAATGTACGCTGATGGAATCTGATAGGAATGTTGGCAAATGCTGCAATGAAACGACAATTTCATTTTCTACAAAAACCAAAACTTTCCCGAGCAATTTGTGCATTTTACCTTTACTTCAACTTATGTGCTTGCATAATGTGGGTTTCCTCCCGTAGAAAAGATTCTCACTCAAGGAGCACCTCCAACTGGCGCCTACCTACGAGACTGTACATGGAGTTCCGGAGAACTCCTAAATACCCCTCCTTCCACTAACTGTCTTTTGGGGAATACTAAAGTGGTAGTTTTTTCCCAACTCGTCTAGGAGAAAGGCTTCTTTGTGGTCATTGGATTATATTGTGCTCCTCCAACTTTTTGAGGAAATTACTTGAAATTAAAAAAATTCGTTTACCCTAATGTTCATCGCAAGAGATTACTCTGAATCCCAGGCTAGGTACTTACTGGTTTCTTCTCGGATTCATGTCCTTTTCAAAATTTCGGAACTTGAGAAAATTATTCATTGGTAAGCCGACAGTTATTTGCGACATTCTGTATAATAATCTGACCATGATACATTGGAATATTATCCTCTTATTTAGTTATCATTTTATTCTCTATATATGTACAATTATATAACAATTACATTAGTATTTAAATGCCTAGTTACTATTTCATGACTCTATTATACGTTTAGTCTATAATTACTATTAGTTTAACCGCATTGCAAGAACAGGTTTTCATTATTGATAAAGAAGTCTTTCCGATTTTTGTATCCATACGTTTTGTAATTTAATTTGCTTATTTATTGGCTGACCTCGGAATTCTGATGGCAACTCGAGACACAACTCTTCCCTGAAATCGAAAGACACTTGACGGTAAGACAAAATCAGATTGTGCCAACACGGAATTATCTGAAACAAGTCATTCGGAATGTAACAGTGATGAATGATGAATGCAGATATACAGGGTGACTCACAACTTATCTATGAAATTTTAGGGGTAGGTGTGTCATGAAAAACTATGTCGATTTTGTAAGAAAATTTTTTGGAAAATCCTTATAATTTCCGCGGAAAAATGGTTAATGCTTAACCATTGTATAATGGGACTACTGTAATATTTACGTTTTTCTGCGGAATTCCTTTTAGGTTCATTAACTTTACGTATAATTTATAGTTGGGTCTCCCACGTGTCAATGGTTAGGAGTTGAAGACATGGGTGATCCAACTTAAGGGCAACAATTTATGATGCCAAAATTGCTTACACATGTAAGCTCGCTTCTTTTATTTCGGGTGAAATAAAAGTACCCTTAAGTCGGTATAAGTGGTATAAGTCAGTGAGTTATACCACTTTTACATTTAAATGGTGGCCTGGATTTGATTTTACAAAATGACAGAAAAAGGTATCTACTATTAGTTTTGTTTTCTGGGACTATAATATTGATAATAATACATATTCATTTATAAAAGTGTCCATTAAAGGTAAGGTCTTACCATCTTTAATTACCATTTCTTGATGGTACCTTTCTTTTCTAGGCCACGACACTACGTACACGTCTTTGGGTTTTCCCGCGCACCCCGCGGCGATATGTCTAAATGCACCGCACTTAAAACACTTTTTCTCCTTTCCTTTCAGGGGGCATACTGCACTCACATGGTTTGCGCCGCAGTTGAAACAGCTCTTCTTCACAACACTTTCTGGAGTTCTAAGCTTCGTCCTGCGTTGGTTCTCCGTACGTCCCATCCTATCAACTTTCTTCTCAGTTTATTGTGTCTTGGATTTCGTCATCTCCTGTTTCATCTTTTCGTACTGAACAAATTTTTTTTCAATAGTTTGATGTCCTTCGCGCCGTACAATACGGCTTTGTGTACAGCATCATTGGGAATACCCTCTATCATACATATTGTATATAGTAGTATATTGCATGACTGCCTGCGTCTCAAGATTTACTGGCTCAGCAATTTGTAGCATTTTATATGCATATTGCTGGAGCGTTTCTTTGTGCTTCTTCTTTCTTTTGTTCAGATCCCGATGTACTTGTACACTGCCTACCGCTTCTTGGAATTCGTCTTTCAGTGCCTTTTTTCAACTTCACCCATGTTTTTGCGCATCTCTCATAACTCACAAATAATTTCGCTGATCCTTTCAGCAATCGTTTGACATACGTAATTTTCTGGAATTCGTTCCATCCACACAGTACAGCCATTTCCTCGAAGTTATCCAACCACTGCTGGACATTGGAGTGGCTATCGCCGCTGAACTTTTCCAGAGATCCTTCAACATCTTTGAAAGATCCTATTACCTGAATCTTTTACTCTGAAAACATTTGCAGCTTCGGTATTTTCATCGTCTCCCCCTTCATCGTCTTCGGGGACTGCTCTCTCTTCGTGACCGGCAATGCGGTGCCGCTTAAGCAGAAGCACCGCTCTTAGCCTCGTCAGCAATTCATGTTTTCGACCTGTCACCCGTAGGTTCCGTCGACTGAGCTCTTCTCTGAGTTCTGAAACCCCCATTCGCGGAAGCTGGCCGTCTTCCAACTTTGCCGCGGCGACAATTCTTGCAACCTGACCGATTATATCCTCCATGTTTCATTAACTTTGTGCATTTTATTAACACTTTTACACGCATTCCCGATACGACTTCGCGCACACCTATGCCTTTTTCTATTGCTGATTCCGGACGAACCTCTAAATGTAGTATCGCAGGTTTTAATACTACTGTACATACAGGGTGTTTCCTAACTACGTGTAAAAAATTTAAAGACGTAATCCTCGACTGATTTTGAGTCAAAAAAGTTTAATAAACATATGTCCGCAAATGCCTTGTTTCCAAGATACAGGGTGTTGAAATGTGACAAGAAAAAGAGATTTTATTTCCAAAATGACTCAATTTGGGTGTTTGAATTTTAGAAAAGACAATTTTTGGGGGGAATGCTTTAATGATTAATTATAAGAATTGCTGAAAATGACCACCATTACTCATAATGCATGCTTCCATCCTTCTTGTTAATGATTGTCTCACTCTTTCGAAAACTCCTGGTGTGTTGCGTATCGTTTCACATCCGGTAATTATACGTTCCTGAAGTTGACTATCTTGTTTATAGTAGTGGAAGTAGCAAACAAAAAATAACAATAAATAAATTAGTAAATACCACCAAACCTTTAGAAACCTTTAAAACCTTTTTCAACGGCTTTCAGTCAACACCCTGTATCTTGGAAACAAGGCATTTGCGGACATATGTTTATTAAACTTTTTTGACTCAAATTCAGTCGAGGATTAGGCCTTTAAATTTTTTACACGTAGTTAGGAAACACCCTGTATAGGATGGTGTTTATATCTTTTAAATAAATCACAGGCCAGGAGACAGAATTAGAAATGTGCGTTTATTAATACAAAGTAAACAAAACGAAGGATAGAGTAACTTCTGAATTTACGAACGCGGACACGGCTTCTGAGTAGCTAGCGACCGATCGAACCCAGAAGAAAAAAGGACTTGTATGCCCTGCAAATCCTTAAATACTAAAACCCATGATGATAAACCGTGGGCATACCTTGACTAGAGTGCCATCTGCACTACGTATTGCATTAAACCGTGGCGTCTTAGCTAGAAATTGGAACTGCAACTATAGGGCCGACGAAGTCTATTGCAGGCAATTCCAATGAGGACAAAGCTTATTGCGGGGATCCCAATATGTAGACCAGGCATAGCATGGGAAATTTCCATGCTCCAACTAATGCCTACCAAGGTCGTATCCCAGGGGTATATTGATCTTAAAAATAATATCTACTATCTAACATCTATTAAACTTAAAAGTAACACCTATCTACAAGGTTACATCAACAGTCAGCTGCAACAGCAGCTTAGTTGCACGAGCCTACTCAAATTCAATCCATACCAGCCAGTATTTATAACAACTTGAAAAAACATGATTTCGACATGAGATTGGCTTTTTCTTTTCCATTTGAAGTTGACTAGGAGAATGTCTTAAGTTTTTTTTTATCAAATATTATGACCAGACACTAAGACTAATTACAAAAATAAGACACCCCGAAAATCCGTTACACAATTTACTCAACCAATTATTAAACGAAATGCACATTTGTGTGAACAATAACTGAAAGACTATTACAACTGCAGAAAAATTGGAAGAACAATTCTTAGAACTCAACTATACTGAATCCACTTTGCTTAACAAGATAGACAAGACAATCCCGTTTCCTCTTTCCATCTACTACCCTGTTATAACACTTCCAGATGTAGCTTATAAGTTTGGTTTGTAATAATGTTCAGTCGCCTCAAGTTAAGATTTTATACCATGGGCAGAAAGATTTGTTTGGTTCATAACTTTTTTTGAGGAAATAAAAATTATTTATACAGCGTGTAACACATTCGAGTCTATGTATGTTATTCTAACGTCCACACATCTTGCTAGACACTGAATACGATATTCAGCATATTGATTACGTATTCGGGTATTATTTTTATTTTGACAACGAATCGTCTCTCTAAAAAAGATCAGAACTGATTCGGTTTGTTTTGTGAACAGACATCTTATATTTTTGTCATTAGATCTCTTTACTAGACCGTTAGTTTTAATTTTTCAATTCAAACCCTACACTCAACATAACTGGCACAGTGGGCAAAACCTTTGGAGAAAAAATAAAGCTTTATTTTTCGATTTCAATCATTTTACCGGAGTTCATCAATTACTTTGAGTTGGGAGAAA